>NC_072466.1:883861-996361 GCF_027596085.1 Anoplopoma fimbria | reverse complement strand
AAACAAACATTCTAAATGTGTCTCCGGTTGCAGTGTATAAGAACGACATCAGCTGACAGGAAGTAAACATGGACCCAAGCTGTTGGGTAATTCCATTGAAACGCACTAAAGCGGTTGTTCAGACAGAAGGTGAATACCGGTATATTCAGACTGATAGTATGAGGAAATAATAATGAGTTTTTTTAACATTAAAGCAGGTAAACATGTTCTTGTAGAAAAGCATTTATTTCGACTCAATCCCACATTCATCAATCGTCCTGCTGCCCCAAAGTGTGGATTAATCCACTGAAAAAATAGTCCCCAAGGGTTTCCTCTGTTTGCATAATGTTTGATTCATTTTTCAAATATGAAACTATTTATCTGTGAACCTCAGATTGGTGGAGAGTCTTACCGAAGCTTTTTCCTGATTAGATAAGTTTCAAACGGGCCAAACTTTTCCTCTTCATTGCTGAGTTTTATGGCCTCTTTATTTATAGAGGTGGGCCGCCTTACCTTACACATAAATCCACCTCCACTAACATCATAAAATATAATACACTTTAATGAAATATAACACTGTCCTTCAGGGAGAAAGAGCAGAGGAGCTATTTCACACAACACATTTCATATATTTAACACTTGTGACGTTTGTTTAAGCTTTCATCAGCAGACAGCATGTAATATCCTGAGAGGAAACGCTGCAACAAGTTAAGATAAATGTAGATTTTATCCAAACATTACAGCTCTTGTTGCAGTGGTCTCTGTCTGAGATATTAAAAAGGTTTGTTCAGCTTTATTGAGACTATAAATTACAGGTCTGGGTGAGTTTCAGCCCCTCCATGTTGAAATCACATTAATGTGACACAAACATTAAAGAGTAGAATAAGAAAGGTAAATATAATATGATTAGAAGAGGGTAAAATAAGAAAAGAGAAAGTAGCATGAAGGAAACCATAAAAGCCTGCAGACACAGACAGAAATATGAACATTTAGATGGATATTATCTATGTAGAAAAAGGTAACAAAGAATATGGAAACATAACAAGAACAATCAATACAATCAACAGTTAACATTTACAGAATATTCAATGATACTGGGCTGAAACTAAATGTTTATCACATATACACATACATAACCATCTTAAATTTACCAGAAATAGTTCAAACAAGCTCCTGTTTCTGAATGATTTCCTTTTTGAAATTCACTTTTTTCAATCACCCATAATGACAGATTTCGGTGTTAATAAAGGTCATATATTCAGGTGTATATATGACACTGTTGCTGCATCAAGTACAGCTTGTTTTCCCATGAAGTAGGACAAACGTCCTGATGACATGGAGTGTCAGCGGGGGTCTGATTCTGTCCCAGGTGGGCTGTGACATGGTGGAGCTGCTGGAGGCCAGATGAACATGAAGAGTTATAGAAAGCATAAAAAGATAGAAGGCTGTCAGATCAGAAGTGTCCACCGCGCTGACAGCTGTCAGAAGAAACAGGGACGTTAGAAACTGACGGGAAGCTTTTCTTACCGGGAGAAGAAGAATTCTATATTTGGTCAGTGTTTGGTATTCTGATCCCAAAGAAGTGATGAGTCCGTTATGTGTTGAATTAACAGGGAGGGTTAAACTGTCACCGTTTTACCAGCTAGTTGTTGGACAGGGTTGCATAAGTATCTTAAAGCTGCATTCTCTCTAGTGTCCATCAGGGGGCGACTCCTCTGGTTGTATAGAAGTCTATGAGAAAATGACTCTACTTCTCTCTTGATTTATTCCCTCAGTAAACATTGTAAACATGAGTTTATGGTCTCAATCTCTAGATCATGCTGCACCTTTATTCAGGATGGATGTTAAATGCAGTGACAGTTGGTGTGTAAAGGAATAGACTAGATTAACATCAGAGAGTTTTTGGCTTTACACCAAAAAAAGTTCTCAACAGTCTGCTTTATAGTTTCCTTTCCACCACTCCTTCACATCCAGTAAATACTTCTACTAGTACTTTATCATAAGGAATGTATAAATAAGAAATAATTGGGTTTATGCTGATGCTTGCTGCCACACCTCGGTGCTGCACAACTTTATTGCTTTAAAATGCACCTGACTAGAACATAGTATTTAATGATCTGTGCTTTTATAGATGTTGCCAACACTTGGCGATACGGCTTATAAATTATATCTTGATATATATATATATATAAAATATGTGTCAGTATTTTAACTGTTGGATTTAACTCTTAAATACAGCTCATATAGGACTTTTTAGAAATTTCTCATCTTCCTCTGAGGTGGTCTGCTTTTATTTTGAAAGGGAATTGTGGAAACAGGACGTTTCTCTGTGGCCCTCTGCTAGAGCAGGGTTTATGCTGGAAAAGTGTCTTTTAAAAGAAAAACATTTCTACTTTTATAACACATTTTAGAATAAAAAACATATTAAAAATACATTTCAAATCCCTGATGCTTTACGGTACCCGTCTGTCATTCAACTCAGATTAGCCCTTTGAAATGTATTCATTATTATTAAAGTCAACTCATTCACACAATGAAATACCATTTTTCTCAGAAATAGGCCTTTATTTTTTAATTTTATTTTTTTAAATGTATTTATATTTACTTACTTAATATTAAAGTATTATTTGATTTTATTTATCGATCAGCTGTTCCCACCTTCCAGTGTAATCAATTAAACCTCAGAGTGACATGCAGGTTTGGGTTTTCAACCAGAAAGTCATTTGTAGCACCGTCTGTTTAATTAACAGAGTTTCTGTATTCAAACAAATCCAACAGAGTGAGACGTCTTCTCTCTAACTTTCATCCATCCATCCATTTTCCGTAACCTGCTTATCCAGTTAAGGGTCGCAGGGTGCTGGAGCCGATCTCAGCTGTCAATGGGTGAAGGCAGGGTTCACCTGGACAGGGTTCACCTGGACAGGGTTCACCTGGACAGGTCTCCAGTCTGTCACAGGGCTGACATATAGAGACAAACAACCATTCACACTCACATCCACACCTACGGGCAGTTTAGAGTCTTCAATGCACCTAAGCTGCATGTCTTTGGACTGTGGGAGGAAGCCGGAGAACCCGGAGAGAACCCACGCTGACACGGGGAGAACATGCAAACTCCTCACAGAAGGTTGTCCAGCCCGGGAACTGAACCTAGACCCCTCTTGCTGTGAGGCGACAGTGCTAACCACTACACCACCGTGCAGCCCTTTCCTAACTTTCATTCATATCAATAATTTAGATTAAGTAGCTATAAATAAAATGAAGCCAAGTTTTCTATTTCTCTGTGTTGCAGTTTATGGAGTTTTATGAGTTTTTACTGTGGAAACAACCAATCAGAGACTCAGCATGGCTCCTTTACTGACCTCTGATTGGCTACAGATGACTGAGGGCTGTGAGGCAGAGGGCATGCTGGGAAATGGATTGGACTGAAATGAGGATGGCGATGTGAATGGAATCCAGCCGAGGTGTGTGTGTGTGTGTGTGTGTGTGTGTGTGTGTGTGTGTGTGTGTGTGTGTGTGTGTGTGTGTGTGTGTGTGTGTGTGTGTGTGTGTGTGTGTGTGTGTGTGTGTGTGTGTGTGTGTGTGTGTGTGTGTTACATTTTAAGGGAAACACATAGTCATTTGTTATTTCATTACAAAATGACATGAGTGCTTTGTGACCTGCTGCCTGAAAGTAAAGAACTGCTGTGTTAAAAGGTTTGTAACACATTTTGTTGTTCATCCACCTCGACCTGTGTGTGTGTGTGTGTGTGTGTGTGTGTGTGTGTGTGTGTGTGTGTGTGTGTGTGTGTGTGTGTGTGTGTGTGTGTGTGTGTGTGTGTGTGTGTGTGTGTGTGTGTGTGTGTGTGTGTGTGTGTGTGTGTGTGTGTGTGTGTTCAAAAGATAACTTGTGTTTCTGATTGTTTTCTTCTGAGGTGAATGAGGATATTAGTTTCTCAGATTGTGTGTGTGATTAAAAAAAAAATATATATATATATATCTTTAATCTGTTGGGGGTGAAATTGACCAATGACGACAAGCGTATACATTTGTTTAACCTGCGTGGAACACATCTGTGGATTTATTCACATTTCGACAGTTTCATTAATTAAACATTTGACTTTTATGACTTAAAGCAACTTTTTAACCTGAAGAGAACTTACACCAGATGGAGAGTTTAAATATTTACCTTCACAAGTAGTGTTTTCTTCTTCTACAAATAATTTCTTGGAGGTTAAAAGCAAACGCACACAGTTTACTTACCTTGTTTTTTTTGTTGGGTTTATCCTGAAGTGGTCGCTGTAAATAAGGACGGGTTCTTGGCTTCGTGGGGATTTGAGAGTGGTTGTAAAATGCAGACGTTTTTACTGTTTCATTTTAGTGTCTGGAGATGAGATCCAAAGTGATGGTTGGACACTTTCCAGTCTGATTAGAGCAGATTTTATGACCAGTTTAGAGTGAAATGAAACAGGTCTCTTCTGCTCATGATGTAAATACTGTGTGGAGGGTTTTGCATACAGCACAGACAACAGTTCCCCTTTTTCTGCTTTGAATAGATTAACACAAACATTTCACAAATGATGTCTTCGTTTTGGAGTTTATAAAGTACATATTTTTATCTGACTGGTGTTTAATCACCTGGATGCATTTAATTCATGTGTTCACCACTAATAAGGATCCATTGTTTTCCAAAATGAGCGACATGAAAGAAAACGGTCAATTTGTGTCCCTGTACAACAAACCAATACGTTGCATTTCGTGACAATTTCACAAAACTGCCGTCATACTGAGCTGGCTGTATAAATGTGCAACTAAACCAACAGTTAGGTTTAAACAACAAAACCAACAGTTAGGTTTAGACAACTAAACCAACAGTTAGGTTTAGACAACAAAACCAACAGTTAGGTTTAGACAACAAAACCAACAGTTAGGTTTAGACAACTAAACCAACAGTTAGGTTTAGACAACAAAACCAACAGTTAGGTTTAAACAACAAAACCAACAGTTAGGTTTAGACAACAAAACCAACAGTTAGGTTTAGACAACTAAACCAACAGTTAGGTTTAAACAACAAAACCAACAGTTAGGTTTAGACAACAAAACCAACAGTTAGGTTTAGACAACTAAACCAACAGTTAGGTTTAGACAACAAAACCAACAGTTAGGTTTAGACAACTAAACCAACAGTTAGGTTTAAACAACTAAACCAACAGTTAGGTTTAGACAACAAAACCAACAGTTAGGTTTAAACAACTAAACCAACAGTTAGGTTTAGACAACAAAACCAACAGTTAGGTTTAAACAACTAAACCAACAGTTAGGTTTAGACAACAAAACCAACAGTTAGGTTTAGACAACTAAACCAACAGTTAGGTTTAAACAACAAAACCAACAGTTAGGTTTAGACAACAAAACCAACAGTTAGGTTTAGACAACTAAACCAACAGTTAGGTTTAGACAACAAAACCAACAGTTAGGTTTAAACAACTAAACCAACAGTTAGGTTTAAACAACTAAACCAACAGTTTGGATCAGTACTTGGTATCAGCTAATATTCAGAGTTTTGGTTTTGTCTTGTGAGAGAAACAGTGTGTCCATCATTTTAACGATGTGGAACATGTTGCTGCTGTGGTTCAAACTTTAGACCAGTTATGTTTGATTGGTTTGTAAAAAATGTTTTCCTTTCTTTTTTTACCCTCTTCTGAAATGTCTTAAAGGACCCGAGTGTTGCTGTTGTTTTGCTCAGAATCAGCTGTCAGTCAAACTGTAATGTCTTTTTCCTCGGATCGGGTACTTAGTGGATTAAATCGGAACCAGGGACCAGGGAGTCGGGTTTGGTTTAACGGAGACCAGTAGAGGTGTGTTCGTGTTGTGATTGGCTCCGTTGGCAGCAGATAAGCCGATTAACGTTTATCTCAAAGTGAGGAAAAAGCTTTTTGTCGTTGATGTTCTGAGACAGACGGACTGGGATTGATTTGGATCACTGCCAAGTGTTTTACAGTCTTATTTTCTTGTGAGCAGGTCAGTGTGAGGTATAGGAAGCTGTGCAGGGTGGACGTGTACTGTTTGGAATGCGGCCTGATGTGTTTAATGTGAGCTGGAGTGGACCAGTGATCCAGGCAGACCACTGGAGGTCAGCAGCACCATGTGTCTCTCTGTGTGTGTGTGTGTGTGTGTGTGTGTGTGTGTGTGTGTGTGTGTGTGTGTGTGTGTGTGTGTGTGTGTGTGTGTGTGTGTGTGTGTGTGTGTGTGTGTGTGTGTGTGTGTGTGTGTGTGTGTGTGTGCACAGCCTCTTTCTAAGACGTGTTCATGGATTTTCCCAAAACCAATGATGAGATCAACACTAATTGGCTGAACAGATGGTTTCAAACTTGGCTCTGGAGAGAAGATTTGATTGAAGAGATGTGACAGCATGTATGTGTGTTTTTGTGATGAATTAAAGTAACATTCTGCTGTTATTCTATATTTCCTGTAAGTTTATTTTTGGGTGATTTTAATCCTTTATTACACAAAGTGTCAAGATGACAAATTGTCGTCATAACCCGAAAGTTTATATTAAACAAATCCCATGAAAAGACTTAAAACCAAAAGTTAAAGTATCTACAAAAAGCCCCACAGCTATTTTCATAATCAATTTGTCATAAAATGAATTATTTATTAGTGCTGATTATCAATCGCATAAAGTTTTACAGTGTTTTCATTCAAAAAACAAAACTTATTCCTTGTCTTCCTGTGCAATGCTTACTCTTCTTTCTTCTTATGTCAGGATGCTGCCTCACATCTTGAAAACTGCAGTACTAAAAAAAAATAACGTTGATTTTTTCCAACAATGAAAATACAATAAATATAATAAGTGGACATTGGGGATGCAGTAAGAATGAAATGAAGCACCAAATGTGGATTAATGGTCCCAATAATTGCACCAGTTCCTTCTGGTTTCTAATAAATGACCGGCTGTTTTAGGAAATAATCCATCATTTTCTTTTTTATACAACTTCAGTGGGAACATTTGGAGCTGAAAGTATTATAAATGGAACATAATTTAGCATTATTACCCTTAACATATTTGAATGAATGAAATAGAATTGTAGTTTATTGTCGACTCTATTCAAACAGCCTCCTGCTGACTGAGCCTCCTCCTCATTTGCTAAGTAATCAGGTTTATTACAGTCTTCACTCATCCATCAGAATCACATCTGAGCCTCCATCCTTCCCATCCATCACTCTGCCTCCACCCTTCATCAGCAGGTCTCTCTAGATTAGCTAATATATTACCTCACCTCCAGTCCAGAACAGGACCATCAGCGTTGGGTTCAGTCAGAGCTGTGATTTGTTCAGCTGTAATGAAGCGTCTGACAGCGATTGGCTGAGAGTCAGTTACCGTTTCTACCTGATTGGATCATTGACGTTATAAACGAGTCTGAACAAAGAAAAGCTCTCTGTTTACTTTGTGTTCATTACTAATGTACAGGAGGGTGGAGTATGGTTCTTTGTTTGAACCTCCAACAAACAGGACTACCACCAGAAGAAGTTTGACACCATGTTGTGGTTTTGTTGGATCTAATCAAACAGTTTTAGCTATTACTATTATCTTAACTTTAAATGAATTCCATATTTACAGAAATGAAGCAAACAAATATTTTTAAACTCACTTTTAACAACTTTATTATCTCATTTTTTACTCACAAACCAGTAATGTAAATAAGTACATTTACTCATGCATATTACTAACATACATATATGTGAGGTACTTGTACTTTACATGAGTATTGTTATATTACCTTCCACTTCTCCTCCAGATCATCTCACTCCATAAAATAAGATAAGATAATCCTTTATTAGTCCCGCAGCAGGGAAATGTGTAATATATGATAGTGAAACACTGAGAGCGAACATTTAACTGCACAATAAATACTTGTACTTACTTTAAAGTGGCCCTATTATGCTTTTCCACTTTTTCGCTCTTCTTTAGTGTGTTATATATATTTGTACAGCTCCTGAAACGGCTCCATTGAATTCTCTCCTTCACTTCCGTAACTTTATGAGGTCATAATGTAACTTTATGAGGTCACAATGTAACTTTATGAGGTCACAATGTTACAGAAGTGACGTAAAACTCTTGGGCTAGTTTGGCCCTCACTCAAACATGAAAGAAAGAGATTGCTCTGAAGTCCACGTCTACCGTGGTGTAGTGGTTATGAATGCAGTCTCTCACCCAGGAGGCCTGGGTTCGAACCCTAAGGTGAGCTATTGTTCATTTGTCATGCTCTGGAGGAAGAGTTTTTTTAAATATGAAACGTTGACCAATCAGAGCAGACTTTGCTTTCTGGAGGGAGGAGCTACAACTTAGCGTTTCAGAGAGAGGGTGAGAAGAGGTGCTGCAGGACAGAATGATGAGAAAAACAAGGAGGATTATGGGCATTAACACATGTAAACATGTTGTAACTGTAACTGGAGATAAAAATATGCATCCGGAAAATATCATAATAATTTTTTCCGCTTTCAACATCGCCTGAACTGCATTTCACATCATAGTAAATGTTCTCCATCACCCCCAAACCAGAACTAATAATGCAGCTTAACAGGTTTCACAAGAACAGCTGGAGATATCCACCAGTCTGTCGACATGAAAGAGAAGAGCAATAGTTTACTGATAGAACATTGAATTCTCTTTGAATTTGGACGTATTATTTTAGATTCAATAAACTTTGACAACTGTGGATTTCAAATAAAGGAGACAACGTAGCATGTCTTTGTTTCCACCACATCAGGACCAGATTGCTCCGTGTTTTATGGACCTGTTCAGATTAAACATGGCCTGTGAGGATCCTATCAGGAACATTTGTGATGTAATGAAGCACTTGTTCTGGCTTTTACACCTGACAGTGATTTACCTCCTCCATAATAACCTCCTTGTCATGACGGAGAGGCTTCGTTGGCCCAGATTCAGACCGGATCAGATTCTTCATGACCAACGTCAAACGTCTGTGGCTCTCTGCCAGAACACTTCATCCTGCTGTTAAAGCTTCTCCTCTGGACATATGTCCTTCAGCACTGGATGTCACTCTGAGTGAGGATCCAGGAGAACAAAGTCCCTCCTTAAAGAAGGGTTTCATCTCTCCGGATTCACAGTTCAGGGATCAACACATGATTGTCAGCCTCTCTACTGATAGTGATGGATATATGATGATATATATTTATTTTTTCCAAGGTCCCAAAAATCATTCATTTCTCTGAAGTCAGTAAACCATCAAAAATACTAAATGTTATACTTTCAGTTAACAACAAAGTTCATAATTCATCTCTAATATCTATTTTATATTAATGTGAAAACATCTCCTTCAAACTACTGGATTTATTCTAGTTTATCACCAACGCTACATTTTACAGATTACATGTGAACACATCATGATAACGTTATAACGTTATTTACACTGCGATGGCTAACGATAAACTGTCAAATGAAACCGTGAGGGGGATCAGTAGGATCACTGATCAACAACGGTCCGTTACTCCACTAGTGATTGGTATTGATCGGCTTTAACATGATCAGATATGAATGGTTCAACCCACTGAATACATCATCATCCTGGAAAACCGTACGCAGCTAAACGTCCCTCTAGTTAATTTGAGTTTCCATCTCAAGACAAACTTTATTGATTGATTGGATAGAGGAGTGCTCTTTGAGGCCGATGTATGAATAAGAGAGTAAGCAAACAGAGCGATAAATCTCCACGAAGGCTCTGGAGTCTTTTGAGCTTTTTATTGTGTTGTTTCTGTCCCGTCGTTGAAAATGTTTGTTTTGACAGCAGGGTGAATTTATGGGATGTGACATCTTCATTATGAGGAAAAGCCGTCAACAAATACGTCATGTAAGTCCTTCAGTGTGTAACGTTCAGGCTTTTATGTCCCTCCTTTTACTTTACTTTAGATTGATGAATGGTATAAAGTGGAAAGGAGTGAAAAGTTTCGTTTTTCTACTTTAAATGATGCACTACGGGCAGAGAGGAGGTGCATCAGAGTGGAACGCACCATCAGAGAGTCTGTAATCTCAGTAAATAACAACCTGAAATCTCATCATGGCCAGTTTTCACCTGCCACACACACTGGAGTGCTGCTCTCTTTGCAGTAATGGACGTGAATAACAGAGGCAGTAGAAACACCGCCTGCTCACACCATCAGCTGTTCATACAAAGCAATCACATAAAAAAGACATGAGAGTAGTGGAGTAGCCTCAGGTCCTAGCTGGGTTAGCTTAGCTTCCATCTCGGCTCTCCTCCCTGGGTCAGTTTGGTGGCGTTTGGTAAACCAATCCTGACGCTTCCTTTCATATGTTTATGAATGTAATCTGTCATATGCTATAAGCGCTCCAGTAATAAACACGGAAAAAAACAAGGAATTCAGGCAAAGAAATGCTATAAAAGTATGAACCAAACTGTGGATTTTGAGAATCGATACAAAAAACTTTCAAGTGATAAACTACCTTAAAATACTATATTGACATTGAAAACAAACGCACAGTACCGTCACTGACCACCAGGGGGCTCCAGCTTTAGTGTGAACACATCTGGAAGTGTTCCAAATCTTGGCTGGGCTTGTAGTTCTTCAGTGTCTGTGGCCTCACATCCTCTCTGCTGTCAAAGCCGTCTGTGTTGCAGTTCATCGTCAGTGAACGTCGTTTAGGTGTCGGAGCACAAAGGACGTCTTTGTGACTCGATGGCCGGCTGACTGGCTGCCGACTGGCTCGCCGGCTGTTTAGTGTCTGCTGGTGATCTGCCTCCACATACATGTGTGTCACGCTGCTGCCTTTTTTTTTTTTTTTTTTTTTTTAGGAAACGTTGAGTGGTGACTCTCCACCAGCGTGTCCTGTGAAGTGGGACATTGTTCTGTTGATGCTGTGCAGCACTGAGACTCAACACCAACCGTAGAATAGAGCGAAATGTGGACGGTCGCCTGGTAACCGACCCCACCACATGACAAACCTGGATGTCATTGTGTTTAGCTTTTGTTGCTGCACCAGATTGAAGCCAACAGTACACTTTGAACCCCTGAAAACCACAGAAAACTACAATTCCAAACAATTTAACGTGTGTTTTTGTTGGTTTATACATCCAGCATACTAGTTGACACATTCAGGAAGTATCTGCTTAAACCATTAAATGCTGTGGGTTGCCTTTATTAAGAGGGTACATTGGTAAAGAAGAAATCCCAGCAGATTTCCAAAATAGATCCAATGTGTTCATTAACTATGTAAACTGTCATGTGTATTATTCTAATTAAGATGCTATAAAATGGATTAAAGCAGCAAATCCTCATGTTGGAGAAACCAGAACCAGAGAATGATTCCTACCATATATGGACTTGATATTGGTTGTTGTTGCCGGCCTCTATATTTCCTGGATTTGGTGTTTGCATGATGCTCAGGGTTTTCCACCACCATCATGAGACCTGGGCATTGAGCAGCTTCACACATCTTCACTTCCTCCTGATATTTAACTCAATTCAGCCACAGTAGGAAAAAAATAACATTGCAACCCAGCTGCCCCAGTGGATTGTGGGTCGACCCTACATGCTTTTCTGCTGCTGCTCGGGTCATCTAGCTGGAGAGTTTAAAGACTAACATGTGAAGAGAAGAATCCGACCAAAAGGTTAATTGACAGATGAGGGATTGTGGGAGTTGGAGTTCTGACAGCTCTGTCACGTCTCAGGTTGAAACTTCCTCTCCGCTGTGTCTCCGTGTTTGAAAAAACCTCCTCGGATGCTCGTCCTCAGGTCTCTGCAGACGAACAGACTTCACTGAGCAGTAAAAAACATGTTTAATGACCCCCCGCTCTCTCTTATGTCCTCAGGTCGGCTCTACGCCATGCAGACCGGCATGAAGCTGGACAGTAAAACACCAGAGTGCAGAAAGTTCCTGATCAAACTCATGGACCAGCTGGAGACGGTAAGCTAGACCCTCTGAAGTCCTGTTTCTCCTGGGTACAATGTCAGCGTCGAACCATTAAAGGCTTGTTTGGACCAATCAGCTGCTGCTCTCACATCACATGCTGAGGTTTTATTACTTACCAGAGCCACTTGTTACTCTCCCTTTAAGTAAAATGTCCAAATACTAAAGCTGAAATATCACAAAAGTCCTTCTGCATCATCTATATGTTCATAAAAACCATCCGTGAAAATACCTCAGTGTCCCGTTAAGAGGCTGAGTAGATTCAAGGCTTTGTGTTTGAGACTTCTGGGGAAAAGAAACCGGCCGGTTGTTAAGAATCTCATTATGTTTTCATACGAGTTGGAGCAAAGTGACAGGTGACATATCGGAACCAGCTTCATGGAGAAAAATGGCCGACTGTAGAGCTGACAGCCTCATTACTGTGATCAGAATACATCAGTGAGGAGAGCGGAGGTTTGCAAAATGTGAGATAATGAAGGATGGCTGATACAGAGGTTTTCTTACAACACACACTGCAGAGCTCTACTGTAATCAGTACACACACACACACACACACACACACACACACACACACACACACACACACATATATATACTGTATATAAGTCTGTGAGAAAATGACTCTACTTCTCTCTTGATTTATTCCCTCAGTAAACATTGTAAACATGAGTTTATGGTCTCAATCTCTAGTTTCAAGTCTTCTTCAATACAGCATGATGTTCATTTAGTAAATGATGCTCCATTTAGAGTCAAACAGACCATAAAGCAGGGGATGCTTTAGGGCGGGGCTACACACTGATTGGCATCAAGTTTTTACCATCAACTTGTTGACATGTTTTACTTGCCCAATAGCCAAACTTACTTTTCAGAAATGAAGAATGTAGACCAGTTAATGTCTAAACAATTCAATAGAGATTTTGACAATTTGACAAAATAACGTCTAAAAATGAAATTCTAAATGTTATACAATTTACTTAGTTTTTGTCATTTTTAGTCATGAATTACATTTAAACATATAATTAAAAATCATTAAGAAATAAATAACTGTACTTTTTAAAAAAAGATTTGCTTTGATTAAACATTTTTTGATTGGGTAATAGTCATTTTATTGATGTATTATAATCTGTTTAGAGCTAGTGTTAGGAAGTTAAACAGCTCATAATTCATCTCTAATATTTGTTTTATATTAATGTGAAAACATCTCCTTTTATTCATGTTTAAAGATTACATTTGAACACATCATGATAACATTTACCTTCAGCCAATACTCATTTTTACAGTTTAGAGCTTGAACGAATGGAACCTCCATACGTTAGCAGTTAGCTCCTTTATAAGAAGCGCTCTGCTCTTATTCACTGTGATTAATCGGAGCAGATAAATGGGAATGAATTACAATATAATAAGTGTCTGATTAAGTTCATTGTTCCAAATGTTGCTGAGCTCCGTTAGCTCCGTTATTTAGCCGAGCAGACTGTGCTGCTAACCGGCTGCTAATTGATTGATTGCCCTGATTGTTACATTTATCACATATTACATTTGGCTGCACGGTCACTTCAACCCTGCAGAGGAAAGATGGACGTCCATAACAGTCACCTTCTGCATATGCTGCACTTTAAATACCTTCAAATCAAAGTAAGTCTCCAATAATTCAACAAGTCTCAGGTTTAAATGTTCCACTGCAGCACACGTACGTCAGGATTGATCGAGAATTCTGTCACAAAAAGCCTTTTGGTGTTTTCATAAATGCAGAGGCTTTCATTTGACGCTCATTTACCTGAAGGAGGCTGCTTGTCAACAAGGGCCAGACTAATTCGATTTTATGGAGTTGTTATGATGGGGAGGAGGAGGAGGAGGAAGAGGAGGTGAACGGGCTCGGAGCGTCCCAGCGGGGGTCAAACAAATGAGCCTTTTAATCGAGAGGTGGAGAGGAACAGAAGGAGAGGTGATGGAGCAGCAACAGATCATGTCTCCAGTTCTACTTTGAGCTTTTATAAATGTTAAATAGTTGACAGGATATTTTTATTTCTATTTTTAAGATTTGAGAAAAAGCTCCACCTCCATGTTTTACAAACGGGTCACAGTGGTGAGAGGTGGAGCTCAGAGGAGGTGAAACAAGAGCAGGTGGAGGTTTTTTCTTTTTTTTTTATGGAGGGGGGGAGGAGGAGGAGGAGGAGGTGGGAAGTCCCGCAGCGACCCTGGACTCACTTTAAGAGCCAATTAAAGGAAGCAGTGGACGAGGATGTAAACATGCAAACTCACACACACACACACACACACACACACACACACACACACACACACACACACACACACACACACACAGGTTTTTACAGAAGCTCCAGGGATCGTCATTACTGTCACACAGTCAGGATGTCAACAGGACTCACATCCGCTGCTTTGATGTGTGTGTGTGTGTGTGTGTGTGTGTGTGTGTGTGTGTGTGTGTGTGTGTGTGTGTGTGTGTGTGTGTGTGTGTGTGTGTGTGTGTGTGTGTGTGTGTGTGTGTGTGTGTGTGTGTGTGTGTGTGTGTGTTCTTACTCATAGTGTAAATGTCTTTCTGTTTGTGCACATTTAGTCCCACGAATATATATTTTTCATGTCCAATGAATTTTACGCTTGCAGATTATTAACGCAGTCATTATTTATTATTTATTATTTATCTGCAGGCCTTAAAGTGATATTTGATATATTTAGTGGTCATAACATAGACTGAACATAAGAGGTGGACGTAGTCGTCATGACACAAGTGACCATATATGGACTGAGGAGGAGTGACGTAGAGACGCCGTATACGTCTCTGGTGACGACCTGTCAATCAGTGTGTAGCCCCGCCCTAAAGCATCCCCTGCTTTATGGTCTGTGTGACTCTAAATGGAGCATCATTTACTAAATGAACATCATGCTGTATTGAAGAAGACTTGAAACTAGAGATTGAGACCATAAACTCATGTTTACAATGTTTACTGAGGGAATAAATCAAGAGAGAAGTAGAGTCATTTTCTCATAGACTTCTATACAACCAGAGGAGTCGCCCCCTGGTGGACAGGAGAGAGAATGCAGCTTTAACACAGGAAGCTTTGGTTTCACTTTCAGATTCAAAGGTTGCTGCCTGGTTCATAGGCTGTATTTTTAATATATACTTCTCGATTGTTGTCTTGGCCGTCATTTCAGAGCTTGTTGTGTTCGTTTAAAGAAGGTTCAGTGATCCAGATGTTTCTCTCCGGTTACATTTCAGTATTCAGCTCTATAAAAGCTTCCTAATGTGCTGCTCACATCCAGCAGCATCCCACCACACATGGAGAAGCCTGGTGATTTAGTAAGGACATGTCTTTATTGTCCCAGATGGAGACCAGGAGAGCAACGCCTTGTGCTGTAAAACATTTCATCTTCTCTTAAAGTCTGAAACGTGTGGACGCCCGAAGGGTTTCTCCGTCTTTATGAACTCATTTCTACAGAGTGATGGAGTCGGTACACAAAGTACAGCTGCTCTTTTCTCTCTCTCTCTCTTTCCCTGACGACCTGGCTCATACACACAGTACTTGTTGGACTCATTAATTCTATTTTCCACCGTCATCACCGCCTCAACTCTCCGAGGCTTCGCTCTCACCGGGATGCTGGAAAATATGGATTCTTTACTTGAGAAGAAATCAGTTTGGGAGAAACCTCCAGCAGCTACCAGTCAGAAGCTGCTAAATATAGAGGTTATAGTCTAAAAGTACATTTAAATACGCTCTTAATTACCTCTCAATCAATTATACCAAATCAGAGTGTTTCATCCTCTCTGCTGTTAGTCTGATCGTCTTCATTAAGCACTGATGACGTCTGTCTGTCAGACACTTTTCACTCCTGCTGCTGAGATTCATACCTTTTTAATCATTAAACACACCTGCTACGTTCTGGTCCTCGTCTCCGTCTCTGTTAACCTGTGACAGGGCTTTGTAGTGTTGAGCTTGTCTGTCCTCTCCTGTGATTGGTCGGTTTAATAAAACATACCGTGGTTAAATAATCGCTCCGATCTGTCCAGAAGAATGTGAGCCGCAGGCTGTTTTTTAAAATCATCCTTTTTTTCAAATACAGTTCTTTGACAGAAATTCAAACATGATTACAGCCTAATTTGACAGATTATTTCATCTTTTACACATCAAGTGGTTCAACCTAACTATGCAGAGACAAACTGTTTCTGTTCACATAGACTGTATGTAGGAAGTGGACATAGCTGTTGTAACGTTACCCAGAGGTTTGACGTCGCCATCTTGTTTTTTTGTCTTTCTTTATCTTGGTTTTTGTCCGTCTTTCTTGGTTTTAATCCTCTTCATTTTTTGTTTGTCTTGGTTTTTGTCTTTCTTTATCTTGTTTTTTTTGTCCGTTTTCATCTTGGTTTTAATCTTTCTTGATGTTGTCATTTGTCCGTCACCATCTTGGTTTTGTCCTTCTTCATCATGTTTTTGATCTTTTTTTTGGTCTTTCTTTGTCTTGGCATTGTATCGGTCTACATACTGTTTTTGTGTCCGTCTTCATCTTGTTTTTTGTCGGATTTCCTCTTGGTTTTTGTCCATCGTCATCTTGGTTTGTCTTTATCTTGTATTTTTATCTCTCTTCATCTAGTTTTTGTGTCCGTCTTCAACTTGTTTTTGTGTCCTTCTTTATCTTGTTTAATGTCCGTTCAAATCTTGTTTTTGTCCATCTTCATTTTAGTTTTGTCCGTCTTCATCTTGGTTTTAATTTGTCTTTACTGTTGTTTTTCGTCCATCTTCATCCTGTTCATTTTCTGTCTACATCTTGTTCATTAGCTGCAAAAGAAAAACAACGTGGCTTCGGCCATAATACAAGATGGCGGCTTCAAAACAACCTACCTTACTTCAGCCCATGTTGCTAACAGCGTACAGCTTTAAGTTTCCAGGTGGATCTTGTGTTTACGAGTTTTGCTTCCAAATCACGTGCATTAATCTACATAATGTGAATTCTGCGCGCACGCAACCGGATCTCATGTGGAAAGGCGTAAAGATAGCAAGACATTTCCCCTTTTCATTCGTACGCATTTTAGGCGTTTTGTTATTTAACGCCACATTGTTGCAGAGAAACGGTAGCAATTGTGTTTAGGAACCAAAACCACTTAGTTAGGTTTATGAAAAACATCATGGTTAAGCTTGAAATAAGTAAAATACGTACAGAAACCCATCCCCCACTCCTCCTGCCTCTCCGGTCTCTCTCACATTGTTTAGAGCATAACTTTTTATTTTATGAAGATGTATTTACATTTCAGTCAATACATGGTGTTCAAATAACAGAAAGGCATTCTTATCGAATGCCAAATGACTTACAAATTGTCGTGTCATACGTTGAGCCATGACCGGACCGTGACCCCCCCTACGGTGAAGGTTCAGTAGAAACCCTAACGGAAAGACTTGACTCTAATGGAAACATGTCTAATTCCCACTTCATTTTTGCAGCTTTTACATTTTTAAATTTGCTTAAATTCTTATAAACACTTAAAGTTTGATTTCAGGTCAAATTAGATTGAGAGACGTGTTCAGTTTCCTTTGATCACCAGACTCATTCTGCTCTGAAGACAGGGGTTTTACATTCCTCTGACACACACACACACACACACACACACACACACACACACACACACACACACACACACACACACACACACACACACACACACACACATTAATCCAGTGAACAGAGTGTCTATTCAGGCTGGTCAGGGTCCACCTGCTGGAGGGAACCAGAGTGTTTGCTTTTAGTGGTTTTACAAGAAACCTGAAGCCGAGCTGGACGTCGTAATGGAGAGAGGGGGGGGGGGTATTTAATGGGGAAGAGGAGTTAGAGGTTAAGAAAGTACATGAAGGTTGAGTGAAAAGGAGGCACGATGGATGTTTGTATATTTTCTAATTGATTAATTTCTATTATAATATTATTCTGCATATTTGACCTTTCACAATAAAAGTCCCAGCCAATCACAGCGTCACTACGTGTCCTGCTTCGTAGTCTTCTTTACTGGAGGATTGATTGATTTTTGTTTATTGATTTTTTTTATTGATGGTGTGTTGATCTGTTCTCCAGATGAAGAAGGAGCTGGGTGAAAACGACTCCATCAGTCAGGAGGTGGTGGGGAACGCCCACATCGAGAACTACGCCTTAAAGATGTTCCTCTACGCCGACAACGAGGACCGACAGGGACGCTTCCACAAGTGAGGAACTCATCCGGGGTTCTGCAGGAACACATCGGGTTCTGTGGGGGAATAATGAGAAACACAAACACTACCTCATCTCCTCTCCTCCTGTCCTGGCCGCCTTTCCTTTCCTCCTTCTTTCCTCTCCTTATTTCCTCTCCTCGTTTTCTCTCCTCTCCACCTATCTTGTTCCCTCCCCTCCTCTCCTGTCCTCCTCATTTTCTCTCCTCTCCTTCTTTCCTCTCCTCCTCTCCGGTCCTCCTCACTTTCTCTCCTCTCATCCTGTTTCCTCTCCCCATTTTCTATCCTCTCTTTTCCTGCCTTTGTTTCCTCTCCGCTCTTTTCCCTGTTTCCTCTCCTCCTCTTGTCTCTCCTCATCTTGTTTCCTCCCTCCTCTCCTGTCCTCATTTCCTCTCCTCTCATCTTGATTCTTCCCCTCCTCTCCTGTCCTCCTCATTTCCTCTCCTCTTCCCTCATCTTGTTTTCTTTCCTCCTCATTTTGTCTTCTCTCCTTGTATCCCCTCCTCTCATCTTGTGTCCTCACCTCTCCTCCACGTTCCTCTCCTCCCGTTTCCTCTCATTTCCTCTCCTCTCCTTTCATCTTGTTTCCTCTCTTCTCTTGTCCTGTTTTTTTCATCCTCATTTCTTCACCTGTGTGTGTGTGTGTGTGTGTGTGTGTGTGTGTGTGTGTGTGTGTGTGTGTGTGTGTGTGTGTGTGTGTGTGTGTGTGTGTGTGTGTGTGTGTGTGTGTGTGTGTGTGTGTGTGTGTGAATATCCGATATCAAAGGGTGAGATAAGAGTGTTTGGGATTGGATGGGGTTTAAATCATGTAAACATTTGAAGTGTTTTTTCTTCATAATCAGATATCAGTAATATGTAAACAGGAAACAGGAGGAAGGGGAGATTGAACTAGTCCTAGTTTTTACTGTAGGATGTTTATTATATAATAATACGTGGAGCTTTTTAGAAAACATCTGGAATTAAATAAATCCTCATAGGAGAAATCTTTTTTTTTGATGTACGGTAAAACTACATCGTCCAGGAGGGATTCCTTATCTGAACTGAGACAGAATATCATAATTTTCTTTAACACAAGATCCAAGAAAACCAAAAAGTTCAGTGAGAAAAACACCAGATAAAACTGATACTGATACAGATAATACAGCCGGAGGACGATGTACAGATTAGACAAATTGCCGTTTGAGGGAGGCGGATCACTGATTAATTGCCTGAGTGATCAACGAAGTGGGCGATCGTAGATCTGCATGATTTATGAATATTAATCCTATTTTGTCTTCACACAATTAAATGAACATGAATCCTGCGATATTGACGTTTTAATATGCTCCTCTCGTAGGAAACTCTGCTGCATATCAAAGTAAAAGAGTACAATTAATTACTCGTTTGCACCATGAAAACGACTGAGTTCAGGTGAAGAAGAAGCGTTTTTAACTTGATTCAAAGATGTGTACTTAACGCTAAAAGAGGTCCGAATGTCCAAAGAGATTTTGTTGATTGTTGTGTCTTAAAAATGATATTAATTATAAACCTTCACTTTAATTGAACACTGGCTGTGGCTCCAAAGTTTTTCTCTTTCTATTCAATTCAACATTTTTATTGGAAATTCTGGTCGCACAGGAAAAATCATGACGAGTTAAAAACAAAGGTGGAAAACCAAGTGGAGCACAGGTGCTATAGTTCCACACACAGACTGTACGTAAGAAGTGGACGTAGTCATCACGACGTCACCTCATCAGTTAGTGGACTGATGTTTTGAGGCCTCGAGTTCGGCGGTTTCACCGTCGTTTCACCGTGACCATATATGGAGTGAGGAGGAGTGACGTAGAGACGCCGTATACGTCTCTGGTGTCGACCTGTCAATCAGTGTGTAGCCCCGCCCTAAAGCATCCCCTGCTTTATGGTCTGTTTGACTCTAAATGGAGCATCATTTACTAAATGAACATCATGCTGTATTGAAGAAGACTTGAAACTAGAGATTGAGACCATAAACTCATGTTTACAATGTTTACTGAGGGAATAAATCAAGAGAGAAGTAGAGTCATTTTCTCATAGACTTCTATACAACCAGAGGAGTCGCCCCCTGGTGGACAGGAGAGAGAATGCAGCTTTAACACAGGAAGCTTTGACTTCACTTTTGAACACACACACACACACACACACACACACACACACACACACACACACACACACACACACACACACATTGAGGCTCAGAGGTGAATGTTTATGGGAAACTTTTATTGGAATAAGAAACTTCCTCTGACATGTTGTTGCTCAGGAGCTCACACACTGAACGACAAGGAGACCATTCATGTTCTTTACCTTTACTCTCTCTCTGTGTGTGTGTGTGTGTGTGTGTGTGTGTGTGTGTGTGTGTGTGTGTGTGTGTGTGTGTGTGTGTGTGTGTGTGTGTGTGTGTGTGTGTGTGAAATCCGCCCTAACGAGTGACGGTAAATCTTGCTACTGTTGTTTTGACGGGTTGTTTGAGGACATAAATCTACATTACATTAGTATTTCTTAGATGTTGTCTTTTCCAGTCTTTATCCTTAATCTTTATGCCACGGTGCGTGGGTTATTTAAATATTAGGTGATATGAGGTCCACTCTGAACTCCGAGCTCATGACTCAGTTTACGATGACATCATGGCTGATTCCTGATCCACAACAACACCCTTATGTTCCAGGTCCTTTAAGGTTGTGTTATGTTTTGAGTGTTACAGATGAGCTGGTTCAGGAAGAAGAATATTATACTGTTTGGAAAGATGTGTCCGTAGGTAAAGTCCGTTTATCTGGAGGTAAACAAAATGTTTTTCGATTGCAAATAACTTTATTTTGCATCAAATCTTGTTATTATGGAAATTATTTATTAGGAATAAACCCTTTGAGTTGTAACATCTTGTTTTCAAGGGGGTCTTCAATAGACTATTATGCAAAACAGGCACGATTAGAAGACACATTTAACAAAAAACTAAAATAAAAACAAAATAATCAAAACGATAACAAATATGACAAAAAACTAAAATATAACAAATTAAAATAAAATATGAAATAATAAAAAGATTATTAATTGATACCAAATATGACAAAAAAATTAAAATAATAAATAGAAAAAAGATAAATTATGAAATAATAAGATTATTATTAATTGATAACAAATATGACAAAAAAGAATAATATTTAAAAAAATGAATTATGAAATATGAAACGATATGAAATAATAAACAAGATAATTAAACAAAACACAATATGACAGAGTAAAGAAATAATATATATATATATAATATGAAATGATAAATAAAATAACAAGATAATTAAATTATAACAAAACAAAACACAAAAAATAATAAGAAAAATAAAATACAAATAAATATAAATAATAAGCGGTCATACTCAAACAGAGCATTGTTTTAAAGGTTATAGAAAAGAAAAAAAATATTGAGAAGGATCAGTGTATTTTAGAGTTTATGAGGTACTTTTCTTTAAACGAAAGTGTAAAGATTTTTTTTTTTTTTATATATATATACAAGTGTTTATTTTTGTAATGAAATGAAGATAAAGTCTCAATGAAACACTGAACTAATAGTTTAATATGTTTGTTCTCCTCTTTCTTCCCTCCTCCTCCTCCTCCTCCTCCTCCTCCTCCTCCTCCAGGAACATGATCAAGTCCTTCTACTCAGCCAGTCTGCTGCTGGACGTCCTGTCTGTGTTTGGTGAATTGTCGGAGGAGGTGAGATAAAGCTTTTATCATCACACACCAGATTACAGTCAGAACTCCGGATGAGGCAGGAAGTCCCACCATAACTCTGTCAAATAAAAACCAGCTGCAGCATTTTTATCTTTTTACAAATGATCCAGAAATCCCCTGAAGACAGAAACAAAACAGAACAATCACATCAGTCAACTTGTTAACAAGTTTCTCTCTGAGACTGATAACGATTATGCGTCTGTGCCTCCAAACTGAAACTAAAACAGAAAAGAGAGACAGACTTAACGGTGCGTTCAGGTACTTTTTATCATCTGTGTCTGAAATCAACTTATTTTAGTTCACATTTTATCTGCCTTTTTGATCATTTAGACATAATTTAATGTAATAATAATATAAATAATAATGATAATAACCATATGTATATACACCTTTTAAAAAATGTTTTTTTACAAAGTGCTTTGACCGACAAAACAAATCAAAAGCAAGTTAATAAAACAACAAAAAGCTGAACAAAAATGTAAATACTGATGCCATTCAATGTCTGATATGTTTGCTCCAAAAACATTACATGCTTCGTAAGTTCTAGAGTCTGAATTATGCTCTGGTTTCTCAGGGGAGCCCAGTTATTTAGGGGGAGGAGGGTCCTGTACATGTTCATACATCCAAAAGTATACCACCACTAGACTTCAATTCATACTGGGAATACATTAGCCAACAAGGATACCAAACTCATCAAACATAACTTAATATTTTCCTCTAGACTTCCACTAACCTGTGGTGAGTCAGTCGTGACAAACTTCATTCAAACCCAAAGAACATTTTATTTAGAATTCTAATGGAGATCCGAAAGTTTGATAAGATCCCCAAATGTCACGCTGAAACATTTGAAATATATCTATTTTATGGAAAATGTATATTCATAAAAACATATATCATAACAAAATATAAAAGTTCACATTTTCGAATGTTGAAAAACATGTTTTAAATGAACTTAAAACTTCTTATTGGGAAACAAAATGCAGTTTTTTAAACCTGAAACAGTCAAGATTTATCAATAAATATGTGGACGGCAGACACATACACACACACACACACACACACACACACACACACACACACACCTATTCATCTGCGTATGAATGTGTGACTCACAGCAGCTCTTTCCCTACATCGTGTCCGAGTCACCCAGGAGCCATTAAAACATCAACAGGACACTTGCGTCCGTCCAGCTAACTGCTGCACTGATGGACACACACACACACACACACACACACACACACACACACACACACACACACACACACACACACACACACACAGACAATGGTTCCTCAGAGAGCAGCTGAGTGCTCTGCAGACAGACAGCAGTGATTGAGTTTCTGCAGTAGAAAGAGGTTTTCAGTCGGTGAGTTGAGTCGGTGTCACTGAATATAGAACTGTCATATAGAACCCACCAAGAGGGATCTACAAAGAACCCTTTTATATTCCAAGGGGTTTTCATATAGAACCCAAAAGAGCTGGGGCTGATGTGGTGCAGGTTAACCCACAACCTTCATGGTTCTCCGTCACAGTTTTTCTCTTTAAACACCCATAGTTTCAACCACCTTTGAAGAACCCTTTCTTCCAGGTAAAGATTGGTGTAATGTGATCTCTCCTCCAAGTTCCAGTTAGAACCCAGCATTTTAAATGTGCTCCTGGTATAAATAGACACATCCTCCTGGCAGTTCAAGTTCCATTCTGAACGCTCAAAGTACCACTTAACCCTTTGTGGGTCGAGGCCCTTCAGAAGAAACACAGTGACATCATCCACATCTGCAGCAACCCTGGCGGAGGCCGTGTGGAGCTGTAGGAGGTTATCTCCCGTTCACGCTACAGAGAAAAGGCATTTATGGTCGGCTCTTTACGGGAGGCTGCAGATAATCTGAGGAAAGGCCAGATCTAAAGAAAGATACTCCAACAAACCCTTTGGAAACTAGTATCCAACATCTGGAATCGTATAACTAGAATTTCCTAGAGATTCCTACATCCCACTCAAATCAGTCTTCAAACTGAATACATGTTTACTAAAAGGATGGAGTTTAAAGCTGGTAGCATTTCAGACCAGTCATGTTTTATTTATGTTTTATAAAACCAGCTTTTGTCACCAAATAGAAGATCTAACAGATAATGGTTTGTTGACTGATGTTATGAAGCATTGAGTTCGATGTTTTGGTCGTTGCCATGTTGTTGTTTTTTGCAACCAGTGAACAGGAAGTGACCATATACGGACTGAGGAAGAGTGACGTAGAGACAGTATTTCTTATTTTGAAAGTGTTCAGACGTGTTCCACAGTCAGAGTCACCACTCACAGCTGGATGTATCTCTGGTGTCGACCTGTCAATCAGTGTGTAGCCCCGCCCTAAAGCATCCCCTGCTTTATGGTCTGTTTGACTCTAAATGGAGCATCATTTACTAAATGAACATCATGCTGTATTGAAGAAGACTTGAAACTAGAGATTGAGACCATAAACTCATGTTTACAATGTTTACTGAGGGAATAAATCAAGAGAGAAGTAGAGTCATTTTCTCATAGACTTCTATACAACCAGAGGAGTCGCCCCCTGGTGGACAGCAGAGAGAATGCAGCTTTAACACATGAAGCTTTGACTTCACTTTTAAGAACCAGATGTTGCCGCCTGGTTTTACAGTATAAACTAGATTTAGATCAATAAATAGTCAGGGCGTCCGATATAAATCCCTTATTGGTCAGGATACAGTCTGAAGCATCAACGCCACTGATGGATACTCAATTTGAATCTCTTTTCTTCAGGTGGCTTCCTTAAATGCTGTATATTGTATTTTATTACGCTTAGTATTCATACTGTGGTAACACATACCTCCCTGTGAGGCAGAACTCCTGTTTGTTGATGTATAATTAAATATCTTCACACTGAGTCACCTTTCTCCTGAAATGTTGGAACAGGGACGTTCAAGTTCCCGTCCCTCCGTGGCGTGGCGGGTGTAATGACCCAGCCGTGTTGTTGCAGTGATTAGAAGTGACTACCTTTAGCAACTCTCATATTTGTTTTCAACGTTGACCCTGAGGCTGAACAAACAGCGTTACCACAGAAGGAACCTTGGCGCTCCGGTCAGCCATTGTTCCTGAGCTGCTGCTGAGAACCGGCCACTTATCTGTCCGGAGCAGCGGTTTCTCCATTCTCTGTTATCAGCCTCATGTCAGCGTCTCTTTACCTCCTCAACTCTGTTCACCTTCCAAACACGCTTTCAAACACCCAGTTTACCAAGTAACTGACCCACTTCTTAGACCCGGCTCCCACCATTAAGGGCTGGGAGGATGTGTTCATCTCCGGATCAATACTATCAGGATACTTTGGTGAAACTTTTATCTGTATTGTAATTTTTACGTACTGTATTCTCCAAGGATTGCAGCTTTTGTTTACTATTTTTAAATAAGACAGTGAGACTAGAATAAGACTTTTACTTTGGAAAATATCTAAATTGATACAATATAAACATTTAACTTTCTCTAAATGTCCAGAACTCAAATATATTATCATTGTCAGAAATTATTTGTTATTTAAATCTAAGGTATTTTCTTTTAATTCAAAAGGGACACAGGAAACCTTTTGTTTACGCCTTATTTTGAAAAAAGTACTGACACATGCATCACAGTTTCCCTTTAAGTCTACTTCTTATTACCCCAAAACCAGCACAAACTTACCCTCACCCTCTTTACATACCCGTTACGTTTATTTAGACTTATCAATTTATCTTTTAATTATTTATCTGTTTTTATATAAGAATCTTAGGTTTCTAGAGACTTTTACTTTGAAAAATCTCTAAATTGATACATTCAAAATGTATGACTTTCTCCATGTATGTAGTCAAAGATGTCCTGAACTCAAAGATTTTAGTAAATGTCAGGATTTATTTATGTTATGCTATTTCCAGCATCCCCAAAAATCAGAGAAGAAATGTAATTTCTCTCACAATTAAGTGGAATTTCCTTTGTTTTATTTAAAAGCGACACAGGAAACATGTTTTATACTTCTGAGAATATAATCAAATGAATTGTAATTTCATTAGTTGTTTGTATATTCCCTCTTTGTTAACACGTTATTATGAAAACTGTATCTAAGTTTCCCTTAAAGTCTACATCACGACCTATAACATCCCTTCTTCTCCGCCTGTCTTCCAGAACATCCAGCACAGGAAGTACGCCCGCTGGAAGGCCACCTACATCCACAACTGTCTGAAGAACGGAGAGACGCCTCAGGCCGGACCCATCGGCATGGACGAGGACGGGGAAGGAGGTGGGACACACACACACACACACACACACACACACACACACACACACACACACACACACACACACACACACACACACACACACACACACACACATCCTTATACAACTGTTTGTATGATATCTTATCAAAAGTTACTCCTCATTTTGTTGTACGTTTTCTAGCAACACGTTTAAATTTCCGCTCGTTACATAAATACAGTCCTTCAAAATAAAACGTACAGATGTGTTGCTACTGAAGTACAGAAGTTACGTGACAGATAAATCAACGTTAACTTCCTGTCTCAAGAACAAACAACGTTCTTCTTGCTGAAATATTTTTGTTTGTTTGTTTGTTGGATCCATCCACCTCACAACCCGCCCTGTGTGTTTTTGTGGTTTTCATACTTTGTCATTCATGATTACTTTAATAACATTTAAAATCATTTTGTGTAATATCTACGAATTACACCCATTCTTTTTCGTAGGTTTTGCTACGAATACTGGATGAAACCAGTCTGCAATCATTTCATTCTCTCTCTCCCAAACACAAACTGACTTCAGACGTAAGAACGCGTTTCTAATCTGCTCTCTGCACAGTTCTTATCTCCTGAAGTCTACTGCAGGGCTTTCCTGAACCAGAGTCACACACACACACACTTCTACACACACCTAGACGACAAAGGGAGTTGGCCTCAGTGCTCTCTTAAAGGGCCTGTGTGTGTGTGTGTGTCTGTGTGTGTGTGTGTGTGTGTGTCTGTCTGTCCTGGCCCTCCATGTTTGTTAATGCGCTTGTTATTTCTTTAACTTTTCCTCCGCTCCCGTTCATATCCGTGCAGATCGACTCTGAGTCTCTGACCTTTATCTTGTTGAAACGCTCTCGGCCTCTCATGCCGGGCTTCCTCCATAAAACTTGACCTTTAGTGGAAAGAAAAGCTCAGGAAAACTAGATCAGGAGGAGATTGACTGAATACTGAACACAACAAAATGTCCGTCGCCACCGCCGCCTTGAAAGTTCATCTCATTCTGAAGAAGTAAACTGTGGGAAAAATAAAACAGGAAACTAAACTTTTGTTTGGCCGCCACAGCGTCGGTTTCTTCTAGTCGTTCTCCGATTTTAGCAGCAGGCGAGGTCTGTTTGACTCTAAATGGAGCATCATTTACTAAATGAACATCATGCTGTATTGAAGAAGACTTGAAACTAGAGATTGAGACCATAAACTCATGTTTACAATGTTTACTGAGGGAATAAATCAAGAGAGAAGTAGAGTCATTTTCTCATAGACTTCTATACAACCAGAGGAGTCGCCCCCTGGTGGACAGGAGAGAGAATGCAGCTTTAACACATGAAGCTTTGACTTCACTCGGTAGAGCCGGAGCTTCTTCTTCCCGTTGTGAGGTCGCCATCTGGTTTTCTAGTTTATAATGTTTGTAATCTTAATATGTATAGAAGCATGTCAGCAGACGTCTATATTGAGGTGAACAAAGCTCAGAGGTTCAGTCTGACAGAAACGTCTCTGGTCAGATGTTTCATGTCGCCTCCCTTCCTCTCTTCTCACGTTTCTCGTCAAACAGACCAATAACAGCCTCAGAGCGGTGATGTGTCATTTCTAGAATTGAGAACAGCTGCCAGTTGAGAGTTTGTCCTCTTTGGTTTGGAACCTCTGGAACCTCTGGAACCTCTGGAGCCTTCAGAGCAGAGAACGTCTCCTGTTTGACCTCTGAGTCGACCTCCAGCTACAGATCATGATGAAGAACCACAACAACAAGAGTCCAGATCATCTCAGAGGAGTCAATATGATGACATCACTGACACAGAGACCCCAGTGCATCCTGGGAGAGGGAGAGAAGGAGATAGGGAAAGGAGGAGAGGGATAGAAATGGAGAAGGAAAGAACAAAAGAGAGGGAGTGGGTTAAAGAGTGAGAGACGTTAGAGGAGAATAACAAAAAAGAGAGTGATGAAGTAAAGAGTGCACACACACACTTAGTTACGGTGTGTGTGTGTGTGTGTGTGTGTGTGTGTGTGTGTGTGTGTGTGTGTGTGTGTGTGTGTGTGTGTGTGTGTGTGTGTGTGTGTGTGTGATTACTGTACATGCAGCTGAGGGTTCCTCAAGGTGATGATGTCATAGCGATGTTTGGGTCAAACACACACACATGTACGTGCAGAGAGAGAGAGAGAGAGGGCGTGGACGAGCAGCTGTTCTTTATTTCGGTGATGAATTCATCCTCATCAGCTGGGTGAAGCTGAGCGATGCGTTCAGGGTCTCCTCCTCAGGGACGGTAAACGCGGGCCTGCCTCATCAGGTGTTCATGTCAGCATGCATTCCTGTTCGTCTCCTCGAGGGGGGAGAGTGACGAAACCTCCAGCCCTCCAAGTGAAACCTTCAGTGAGCCAGATGTTCAGGGTCGCACGAGGCCCGGATTAAGTCACCGCGGAGGAGAGGATCCACATGAGGAGCTCCAGAAGGTCCTCAGAGTGTTCTCCTGTTAAAGAGGGAGACCAGAGAGGGATGACATCTCCTCCTGAGGAGCTCATCGTTTATGTTATTTAAGGGAGGACGTTAACAAGGAGAACCAAAACCAAAACAATACCGTTTTAATTATTTAATTTAAAGGAATTATTCGCAGATTTCAACAATAAATGTATGTATGTTAAATATTTATAGTGTTTATTTGCTCATAAAAAAGAGTTAGTGTTAGGAAGTTAAACATCCCATAATTAATCTCTAATATCTATTTTATATTAGTGTGAAAACATCTCCTTCAAACTACTGGATTTATTCTAGTTTATCACCAACTCTACATTTTACAGATTACATGTGAACACATCATGATAACGTTATAATTTACCTTCAACCAATACTCATTTTCACTGAACAGAGCCTGAACGCATCATAACGAACCTCCGTTAACGTTACCTGTTAGCGGTGCTGCTAACGTTACTAGCTCTCCTCCTGTTTACAATGTAACATTATCAACATTATTATATATATATATGTGTTCCAGTAACTCACTGGATCTGACTATATCGTTGGCAACATTTTACATTACATTACATTACATTACAGTCATGTAGCAGAGGCTTTTCTCCAAAGCGACTTACAGTCAGTAGTATGTTACATATCATTCACCCATTCACACACTGATGACTACCATCAAGGTGCCACCATCAGACTCTAACTAACATCCATCATCAGTCCACACCGATGGCCTTCAGGAGCAACTTGGGGTTAAGTGTCTTGCCCAAGGACACATCGACTGCCGAAGCCGGGTATCGAACCACCGACGCTCTGATTGGAGAACTACCTTGCTCTCCACTACGCCACAGCCGCACATTTCACAACTCTTTCAATACGCAACAACTTGTTCCCAGAACACATTCTTTATATTTTTACAACTCAGGGGTGGAAGTTGTTTTCTCGCTCCACCCTCCTCCCCCTTCCTCCCATCCAATAGAAAGTCAGAGCAGAGCAGCAGTGAGACAATGCTCTTTATGTTAGTACCACTGCAGAGTGTGTGTGTGTGTGTGTGTGTGTGTGTGTGTGTGTGTGTGTGTGTGTGTGTGTGTGTGTGTGTGTGTGTGTGTGTGTGTGTGTGTGTGTGTGTGTGTGTGTGTGTGTGTGTGTGTGTGTGTGTGTGTGTGTGGTTCACTGCAGTGTCCAGAGCCTGCTGTAACCCAGAACTTTGTGAAATGTAAAGACGGATCTGGACTATTGATTATGATTCTGTCTCTCTCCATATTTACATTCCTTAATTAGAAACAACCTTAAGAAATAATAGAATAAGTTAATGTCGTGGAACATCTATGTGGCTGGGTTAGTTAGTCTGCGTTATTAAATAAGGTTTAGGGCTGAAACCAAAGACGTAGTCGCCACAACGATGTCTTGAAGCCTGAATTCTGCGTTTTCTCCGTCGCCATCTTGTTTTTTCTTTGCAACCAGTGAACACCAACCCCGCCCTAAAGAATATTCTATTTAGTGCATTTTTGAATATTTGATCTATCATTTATTATATAACATGTCAAGCAATATTGAAAAAAAGAGCCAATGTAAACATCTTCAAATTGCACAGTTTGTGCGACCAAACCCCAAAGATTCAAACTACATGAAGCTGAAACTATTAGTTAGTAGATTAATTAGTTGATCTACAAAAAATTAATCAGCACCTGTTTTTATTAATCCGTTAATAGTTTTGCAAACATTTGATGGATCCAACCTCTCAAATATGAGGATTTTATGCTTCTTGGATCGGGAGGAGATTGACTGAATACTGAACACAACAAAATGTCCGTCGTCGCCGCCGCCTTTAAAGTTCATCTCATTCTGAAGAAGTAAACTGTGGGAAAAATAAGACAGGAAACTAAACTTTTGTTTGGCCGCCACAGCGTCGGTTTCTTCTAGTCGTTCTCCGATTTTAGCAGCAGGCGAGGTCTGTTTGACTCTAAATGGAGCATCATTTACTAAATGAACATCATGCTGTATTGAAGAAGACTTGAAACTAGAGATTGAGACCATAAACTCATGTTTACAATGTTTACTGAGGGAATAAATCAAGAGAGAAGTAGAGTCATTTTCTCATAGACTTCTATACAACCAGAGGAGTCGCCCCCTGGTGGACAGGAGAGAGAATGCAGCTTTAACACATGAAGACTTGGATTCACTTTTCAGAACCATATCAAGCTGCGGTTCTTTAATTGCATCCACCTACGTCACTGTCATTTCTTATGACTCTGGACGCAGGAAGAAAAACCGATTTTGCAGCTTTGCCACAGATACATATTTACATTATATTAATTATTCTAACGTAGCTCTTAAAGAGTAAACCTCTTCCTCCACGTGTTCGCTGTGAGTCTCCTGACGGACTGGAGGAACTGACTGCAGAGCTCAGAAACATTATCACAAGTGGCCTTTGGCACGACACTCAGCCACTAATTGTCCCAGAGGACCTCTGAATCATCTCGCTGTAAACAAGGGAGTCTTCTTCAGGGCGACAGGAAGCTGGACGCTTCTGGTCCGAACTGGACACACAGGCTGCTCATTCACACATTTCTACATTTCTATTCCTTTAGAATAAAATAAAAGCCTCTAAATGGTGTTTTTATTCACTAGCAGGGTGGTCGTTCCAACAATAATCTATAACTTTTGTTCATAAATTTGCTGTTGGTAGTTCAGGGAACTTAAATTTACCTTTTCATTAGTAGTTTCAGTTTAGAATTTCTGTATTTTGTGTGCAACAGTTACAGACAAACAAATAGTAAAAATATAATAAAAATACACGCAGAAAACATTTTCTTTTCATATTTTTTATGCTTTTAAAGTTGAAAAGGAAAGTTAAATCACTGCACAACAAAGACCTTTTTCTATATCTGTTAATCTTTTAACTAAAACTGAAAAGAAAATTTGCTTTTACATAATATAAAAACAATCTTAAACTTCTCTGAAAACAAAAAATAGATGAAGTTAAAGGAAAACTGCAAATTTATTACATTTTGTCCAACAACTTCATTTCTATAAGTTATAATAACATTTCAATCACCACATTAATAGCTGAAATCTTCATTAATCATCAATCAAACAGGTTTTAAACAGTTCATATGGATAAAATGAACTTTATTTTGAAGGTAAGCGTTCTGCTTCCTGCACAGTAAAACCTGTGAGCACAGTGAGAACAGTAGGTCAGAGTTGACTCTGAGGGATGTTTTCATCTGGTAGTTTGGATCATAACTTTACTGCTCACATTCTTTCTCCCATAAAACACAGAAGGGAACTCGGAGAGCGCAGACGTCCAACGTTTCCATGAGTGAATAATAACGCGTGTATCCGCTCGGTGACTCGGACACGCTCCAAACGTTAACGTGTTCCTTGTTGGCCTACGACGCACATTTCCACCAAGTCTCAGGAAAACAGTTTTTCTGTATTCCTGCAGATAAACAGAGAAATAAACTAAAGTGAAAACAAAACTGGTAGAGGATCATATGGAATATAAAACAGCTGTTGAAACTGATGAAAAATGATTTTCTTTAATTCTTTCTGATAGATCTCTCTTATTGTTGCATCTTTTTAAATTAACTTTAGTCTTAATCCAGTCTGACAAATAAATGAACTCTTCCCAAACAAATATTCTGCATCTTTATTCATGTTTTATTATTTTTTCCCCCAAACAGACTCATAAAGACACTTATAAACGAATAACTTTGACTCTAATGTAACGTGTCTTTCATTTAACAAACCTCACAGTCTCCTGTCAGTTTTGCTAACGTCTCACTTCTGCTGTCACCCCGAGTCCAGATGTGACTCCACAGAGGAGAAAGTACAGTTTCATCTTTCTCTGTATAAACACAGTCTAACAGTTTAATGACGTTTGCTGAGTGTCAGATCTCCTCCTAATGCCCGTCCGCCTTCCTGCCTGTAACTCGGTAATGACAGAGGTCGGAGCTGAGCGTTGGTGTCGAATACAGCCGCCGTCTGCAGATCCAGCCAAAGCTTTTTAATCTGTGAAAATCTCTCTGTCTGTCAGGAGATGTGTGGTTTTGTTTCTGTGTGTGAGATGTGGCTGCAGAGAGAGAATGAAAAACACCACAAGACGTTCCTTTACTTCTCCTCTGTCCTTTTAAAGAGCATCTATGGTTCTGTTTTGGACCGATTCTAACTAAATATGTTGATAAAACATGTCAATAAATGTAATAAACAATGAACAAGCTCATTGCAGGAATGTTAAAATGATAATCCGTCATCGTCAGTAAAAACAATTTCTAAATTTCATATCTATGAATGTGATTTTCACACTTTATGGTCCTTCAGTTTATTCTCATTCTCATGAATTCTAATCATTTCCCCTAAACTCGTCTTGGACTCCCCATCGCATGGTTTATTTTCGCTGTGTGATGAAAGCGATCGAGGCCAAAAGAGACTCCTGAGGCAGAAATATTTCATTTCTACATTTTAGCTCCTCATTTCTTTTTAAGAGCAGAAAGAGCCGAGGGTTAGCAGTTACATGAATACATCAGCAATGAATCATTGTGCTGTCTATCCGAGAATTGTGATTTGTATACAGCTGCGTACAACTCATATGTTTTACTTTTGTTCTTATAGTAGTTGAGGAATAAAAACAGTAGAGGTGACGAGTCGGACACGACACCGACGTACCGAAGCGTCCTTTAAAATAATGAGTCGCATCAGGCTTTAAACTCCAATGTCTAAATTCAAACTAGACGCTCAGTGCAACTGATGTAAATCTCAACTATAGTTCTTTTGAAAGGATCCTCATGCAACGGTTTGTATGATATCTTATGAAAAACCTTACTCCCTGTTTTGGTGGGTTTTCCTACGAAAGTCCTGCAACACGTTTCAATTTACGCTTTTCTAGACAGATACATTCTTTTGAAAATAAACTTCTGTCTTCACAGCAAAAAATTGGTTAAGTAAAAGATGGTGAAATACTTAAAGTACTGAAAACCAGCTCTCTCTGATCACAGAACCTTTTTGAATCAGTGAAACAATCCAAGACCTGGTCGCTGATTCTAGAGGTCTGAAAAAAACAGACTGCAGCAACGGGACTTTCCAGAAACAATCTTCTACATCAAGCAGATTTGTTTTGAACCACTTTCGACCAAAGAAATAGTCCCTCTGAGTATCTAATGAACTGTGTGATGATTTCTAGTGTTGATTTGTTTTGTTGAGACCTCATTCTGTTCAGACCCTGAATCACTAACCCATCACAGTCGTCATATACTGGACCTGTAGAGTTCACTGATCTAACATCTGTCCTCGTCTCTTTCTCTCTGGTAGACGAGTACGGAGCTGAAGGTTTCTCCCACGGGGCCTCCTTCAGGGGAGGACCTCAGTCAGGGTCCTTTGAGGACCAGGACCAGAGTCTGGGACCGGGTGCCGGACCAGGGATCGGCTTTAGTCCAGGTCCAGGATTGGGGCCATCGGGTTCACCCACCACCAACTTCAATAACATCCACATCCCACCGGGGGCCCACGCACCAGCCAACACTCCCGCCGAGCTGCCTCCACCCACAGGTGAGCTTTGTTTCCTAAACCTAACTGTTGGTTTAGTTGTTTAACTGTTGGTTTTGTTGTCTAAACCTAACTGTTGGTTTAGTTGTCTAAACCTAACTGTTGGTTTAGACAGCTAAACCTAACTGTTGGTTTAGTTGTCTAAACCTAACTGTTGGTTTAGTTGTTTAAACCTAACTGTTGGTTTAGTTGTTTAAACCTAACTGTTTTAAACCTAACTGTTGGTTTTGTTGTCTAAACCTAACTGTTGGTTTAGTTGTCTAAACCTAACTGTTGGTTTAGTTGTCTAAACCTAACTGTTGGTTTAGTTGTCTAAACCTAACTGTTGGTTTTGTTGTCTAAACCTAACTGTTGGTTTTAACTGTTGGTTTAGTTGTCTAAACCTAACTGTTGGTTTAGTTGTCTAAACCTAACTGTTGGTTTAGTTGTCTAAACCTAACTGTTGGTTTAGTTGGTTAAACCTAACTGTTGATTTAGTTGTTTAAACCTAACTGTTGGTTTAGTTAGTTAAACCTAACTGTTGATTTAGTTGTTTAAACCTAACTGTTGGTTTTTAGTTGTAGTTAAACCTAACTGTTGGTTTAGTTGTCTAAACCTAACTGTTGGTTTAGTTGTCTAAACCTAACTGTTGGTTTAGTTGTCTAAACCTAACTGTTGGTTTAGTTGTTTAAACCTAACTGTTGGTTTAGTTGTTAAACCTAACTGTTGGTTTAGTTGTTAAACCTAACTGTTGGTTTAGTTGGTTAAACCTAACTGTTGGTTTAGTTGTCTAAACCTAACTGTTGGTTTAGTTGTCTAAACCTAACTGTTGGTTTCATTCATTCATAAAATCTGAATATGTTGAACTACGTTGTCACAGTTGCTCCTCTGATTTAAATCCTTCAGTCAAAGCAGCAGAAGAAGTCTGAGTCCAGCTGTGATGTGATTGCTGGAGCTAAGGGCGTGTCTGTTTGTCATGACTATCAGATAATAGTAATCATGATAATGGATCCCCGTGGTGCAGTTTAATGGGGATATTGGTGTGATCATTACTGGACTGGTGTTTCCATAGTCTCAGTATTCTCCCCCTTATCATCCCCTTCTCACTCGTTTCCCCTGATAACTGAGAGTACGTGACCGACCTGATGATACATAGTCCAATAACACACACAGCCCAAACACTTATTTTGGCGGAGTTCTCTTTCCTGTTTTTTGTTTTCATTGGAACAATTGGAAATTGTATCAAAATCACAGGAGGCAAAATATAATGTGTTAAAATTCATTTTCTCTTGTTTTATGCCTAATATAAGTCATAAAATCTGTATTTCTACAACAAATCTCCATATTTTCTCTTCTGTAAAACACTTTCAAATGTTTGCTGACTCTCCCTCTGATGAATCCATTTCACAGGGACTTTAAAGACATAATGTGTGTTAAAAATGACATTTTTTATATTAAATACTTTACTAAACAATAAACAAAGTTGTGTTATTGTTGACCAACAGAAGCAGTTAAACCAGTGCCTGTTCCCAGATCAGTGTCCAGTGTGGACCCCACGCTGATCCACGGCCAGCAGCAGGGTAAGAACACACACACACACACACACACACACACACACACACACACACACACACACACACACACACACTATAATAAACACACACACACACAATTCTAGCATGAGTCTTTTTTCTTATCTTATCTTTACTTTTCTTGTCTTTGTTATTGGTGAAACTAAACTAAAACTGATCAGAGAGCTGCAGCTGCATATATTTATATAAATATATATACTATAAACTATATATATACTATACTCTATCATATATATAATATTCCAGATCTGTGCGGTGGTTTCCCGTCTGCTGTGGATCAGATCTTAAAATACTGCTGCTTGTCATAAACGCCTCGGTTCTTCAGAGCCAGCACACATTTCTCACATCTCTTCGGGTCTCTGTGGTCCACGTGGGACCGGCCCGTTACTGCAGTGCAGACTGAGAAATGTGAAGCTGTGCATAGTTTGGACTGAATCCCTGACTCTGATCCAAAAACTCAAACACTGCTTCTAAATCCAGATTTCTTTCCATCATTAAACTCTCAGTCGTTATTTCTGTTCTTTTGGTTTTCTCACCCTGTTTTTTAATGTATACACTAAAGATGAGCTACACTTTCTACGCATTATAGCGCTCTCTTTACACACTTATGATTATTTGATTCATGTATTTTCTTGTATTAGATCATATGTTGTGTTATGAATGTGAATGTGTGCAAAAGCAAGCGGTGCTGATAGCTTCAAGATGAACGTATAAAGAAAAATACACAGATGTAGATTATAAGCCTCCTGTTCACTTAGTGTTACCATGGCGATCCTCAAACTGAATGATGTCATGTTAACAGTGAATGCTGGATCAGAATTAACCCTTTAAACCACCAAAGTAAACACAACAACACAAACAAACTAACCGACTGAGGCAGCAGTAGACCAGCACCTCCTGTGATCTGAGGTTAAATCAGTGTTTTTGTGAATGGAGTCTGGTGGCTAGATAACGGATTCAGTTTCCCTTCAGATAGGTCTGTCTGACAACAAGGTAAAGAGGTGAAAATATTCTAAATACAACTGATGTTGATTCTCTTAGGTGTTTAAAATACCTCCACAGCAGTACGTCTACTGTAGTAGTACACTGAGTATGTAGAAGTACCTCAAACATCCACTCTACTCAACGTATCTCTCAAAGTGGTCGTTTTAGCCTCAGGCCTCCGACTGTCTCATGGATGTCCTTCTGAGGACTTTCCTCTGATGTTCTTCAGCATCACAGAGGACACTTTAACATTTCAACACTTTTTCATGCAAAATGAATGTGTTTAGCATTTCAGGACTTTTCCAGTATTTAGAGTACTTGGTAGAAAAGACACGTCCAGTCTGTCCTGGGTGGTCTTTGAAGTCCACTTTGAAGTTTTTTGAAATGATCAAATGAAAATCTTTTCTTGTTTGCTTCGGGGTTCGATAGTATTTCACCGATTCTGAAACCAGTTTCACATCCAAATCCTTCCCATTCCAGCTTTATTTAAAGTCTTTTCTCTTCTGTAAAACAGTTTCAAATGTTTGATGAGTCACCTGTTGATGACTTCCTTTCACTGGGACTTTAAAGGTGAAATGTTTAATTACTAAATTAATTATAGTGTGTCATCACATCTAAATCCCTCCGAATCCCTCATGTGATCTAATCAGATTCAGCTTTGTAATATTCTTAACAAAAGTGAAATAGAACTAAAACTCACACTCACACACAGTAACATTTACACCATTTACTAGCACTGTTAGTGACTAAAAAAACTGCATATATGCGCTCATTTTGGTGGAGAAGACACCCCAAAGTGTGTGTTGGATAGAAATCCATTTTATTTACTTTATAGAAGAGATGAAGGCAGCTGATCCTGAGAAAGAAGTTGGATCAGACAGAAGGACGATAACAAGGCTTTATAGAAGTAACACTTCTGCTCTTCTGGACATCAGAAGATGTCAAATATCCTACAGAAGAAGTGACGCTGTAGAGATGGTGGTGGTGTTGATTGATTTCCCTCCATCAACAACTACGAGACACGTGGTTCAGTTACTGATAAATTGATCATTTTACATTTAGTCATGATAAACCCTGCTAGAGGGTGGAGACACGTTTATCCAGCAGAAGTCCTGAAGTTCTATAAGCTGACTCGTGAATGGAAGGTTGTTGGTTCAACTCTTAGATCAGCAGGATCTTTCTCGTTCCAGTCCTTCTTAACCACTGCAGAGCGTTTCGTTGGTTGTTGATTGTGTGCGTTCTCAATTAGACATGCATCATATCTGCTTCTGTCTCTTCTAGTGTAAAGAAACTTGTGGAGGGGAGCCGAGTGTTGTGGAAAAGGGGGTGGAGCAGTAAACTTAATCATAAGTCTACTGCTGTCGCTGTGAGTAAATGCCGTCCATTTACCATAAATGTATCTAACTTTTCAAGGTAGATGACAGCGTTTTAGATAAAGACTAATAAGCCTTCTGCTCACTCAGCTTGTCAGGTGAAACGATGCTAAATTCTTAGTGCAGTTCTTGAGCTGAATATTGGTGTTACAGTAGAAACATTTATTTTTCTACAAAGATAAGTATGCACGCTCAGCAGAACCCTTAACTGGATAAGTAGGTGAAATGAATATTTCAACCTCTTTGCATGATTTCCTTCGGACTGAGCTGCCAAAGCGTTGACGAGGAAAAACACTTTCTCTCCTCAGAGGGAGAATCCAGCAATTACATTTCTGTCTGATAGGTCTTAAAATTAAAAATTAAAAAAGCCTGTTTGAGCAGCACATTAAGCCTCCGTTCACGCAGAGAGCTCCATTAAAACATATTAAACAGCCCTGAAAGAAGAGGAATAAACGACCCAGAACACATTTGGATATCTGTTCTGCATTTTTCTTTTTGGGAGCCAAAGCATGAAACTTTATAATTCACTCTGTCAGCAGTCCTCTCTCAGCGGGGCTCCTCTGGTTCTCCTCTCTGGTTCTCCTCTCTGGTTCTCCTCTCTGGTTCTCCTCTCTGGTTCTCCTCTCTGGTTCTCCTCCCTGGTTCTCCTCTCTGGTTCTCCTCTCTGGTTCTCCTCTCTGGTTCTCCTCTCTGGTTCTCCTCTCTGGTTCTCCTCTCTGGTTCTCCTGCAGAGCAACAGAAATAAATACTCTTATACCTTTATCAAAGGAGCAGTCGCGGAAATGACATCTATTACTTTTGATCAATAGACCACTGAGATGGGTTTGTGCAAAGAGTTTTTTTAAGCATTTGTTACATCGTTCAACTGGGAGTCCTCTTTGAAGTTATGAATACTTTATTTTTAATTTGTGTATTTTACAACAAGATGTTCTTTTTGACTGATCCTACTCTACAGATGTAGTACATGTTCATATTTAGATTCCATAGCACAAACTGTTGCAGCGAGAATGAAACAACACAATTACTGATACTGAGTACAATTCAGGAAAAGGATTGTACAAATGTCAAATATGTCCCTCTGTAATGACAAATATCAGGTAAGTCCTTTGAAGCCCAAAACCCGCCGCTGGGATTGAAAAGCATGTTTTCTTTAAACAATCCTCAAAACTACACCGCTCATCCCAGAAAAAGCAACCAAAACTAAGTTTAAGTTAGGATAGTTCATCAACACATTTTATTCTACATGTCTCCTTTAAAATCTCGCCCCAAATAAACCGTTTGCTTTAATCAGATTCTGTAAAAAACATTAAATTCTGAGCTCCTCAGTGAAACTATGAAGACATGATTAATTCATCTGAGACCAGCAGTCTTGTGACAAAAATCTGAGAAACTTTGCCTTTTTGGTAACACTTTAAAAAATGTTTGTAAAATTCTGTCTTTTGACAGTTACTGGTTCATAAGTTGTATTATTGATCAACAAAATGTATGTGATGTTTAATGGTTTTATAAACTGAATATCTGAGCTTAGAACCAAAGTTTCCCACAAAGATCCAGGCTTCAAACAAAAACCTTTAACTTCTCACCAAAGTAGTTACAGTTTACCAAGTGTATACTTACTCCATAAAACTGGATATCTTGAATTTAATTTCTTTGATTTTTTTCAAAGCTGGTCAGACTTTGAAAGCAGTTTGAAGACTTGCCAATTGTAATCAACTAAGCAATAAAACTATTCATCATAGAAATAAATGAGAGATTAGTTGATAACAAGCAGCTGTATTGCAATACATTCCCTCTGTTTATTGTGTTATTTGTATTAATTATTTGAACTAAAGCTGATTTGTAAACTTGTTTAATTATTGATGCTGTGGTCTCTGGCTGTCTCCCATCTCTATATGGATTTCTCCTCACTTATTTTCCACTATTTCACCTCCTCCTCCTCTCTACCTCTTCCCATCATTGGGAGGATCCAGTCAGCATATTTTCTTTTTTTTTGCAGAAGAACAGAAACCAGCCAAGGGATTATGGGCACATGGTGCAACATTATTCAATCATTTTTTGTTCCTGTACTTCTCCAGGACATTTTTGTGTTTTATGAGTGTTACTCAGCCAGGAGAGTCATGATCTGGTGCTCTGCTCTGCTTCTCAAAGTGGACTCCAGAGACCTGCAGAGGTCCTTTATGGGGTCCCACCATGTCAACGTTAGAGTAGAAGAATCATTTGGTGTCATTGTTGTTTCATGTGCGAGACATTAACCCTGTGAGAGGAGGTCTGGCTGCGTGGATCTTTACATTTATCTCCTCCGGTGGAAGGAACGTTGAATCTTTAACGTCTGCCTGCTGTCGTTGGTTCGCCCCAAAATACACCAGTGACTCCCCAGTTTAACCAGTGCACACATCCTCACAAAGGAGATGCCAGCTGGTAAACCACATCTACAGTTACAAAAACAATTCATATTTTTGTCCTACTGAGCTCATAATAGGTTTAGTTTTTCTTAACTTAAAGTCGTTAACTTACCTGTTTATTAGTTACACCTTTAGCAAATTTCCCCGCTGCGGGACTAATAAAGGATTATCTTATCTCTTATCTTATCTTAAATAGAATCTGTTGCTTTACACCATTGGTTGCACTATTATTGGTGCATTCTGAGACGATATTCTGAACTTAAAAACAGCTGCAGATCTGGGTTGAATTCAAGGTGTCGGACACAAATTTAAGAGATATAACAATCAAATATAATCTAAATCATCCCCGTCTCCTAAATGTTTTGTTCCCAAACAACGAAACTGCTTTGTCATTTAGGTTTTTAGGGAAACATATTTTCTTTGTTTTAAATGCATGATTAACTTTGTAAACTGAAACAAAACTAATCAAAAAATAACAAATGTAATTTGTTGTTAGATATCATTGTTTGGCTTAAAATAAGAGCGTTTTTTACGTGAGTTAAGTTAGAATAAGTTAACGTAAATTTCACACTGGACCCAAACAGCGGTCTTCTGGGTAAAAGTCCTGTGTTTGTTTGACACATGACCTACTCTCTTAACACATAGTAATGTTACTCCTTATTTTTTGTGCTTTTTTCTACAAAAGTCCAGCAACACGAGTCCATTTCCTCACGTTACATGAATACAGTCTCTTCAAAATAAACTTCCGTCTTCACAGAAAACTATTTAGTGATGTTTAGGAAAAGATTGTGGTTTGTATTTAAATAACTACAGAAGTGCCGTTACTGAAGAACGGAACTTACAATAAATCAACTTTGACTTCTGGTTCCACATGAGGAACAAACATCGATGGAGGAAAGACCGTTTTTTTGTCGTTGAGTTGTGAACTTCTCTTTGTCAGAATTCTGTTGGTTTTAAACCTGCAAAGTGAGGACATTTTGAATTGTGTGGACATTTCTGAAAAATGGAAACTTGTTTAAAATATGAGCATGTTTTTTGGGGGGGAAATTAGGATTTTTTTAGAAAGTGAGAAGGTTTAAAAACATATTTTGAATATGTTGCAAAGCACCAGATCTTATCAGAGTCATTTAAAGGAAAACGTGTTGGAGCCATGCAGATGGTTTTGATTAAACTGGAGCTTAACCTCCACTGAACAGTTTAGATTCAGAAGATTTGTTCCAAAGAAAGTAGTTCTTACAAAACTGTTCCCAGCGTCTTCTGTGGATCATCCAGAGGAGCCAGGACCTTTAACATCAGACCCGTTGGGTTTGTTTCTCTACAGTTTAGAGGAACAAGCTTCATGCAGACTTAAAAATATACAAATAAATTACAGGTTCATATTTGGAGGTAGAAACCGTTTTCCAAACCCAGTTCCTCAAAAGCACAGAGATCTGCTGTAAAAAGTGTTCCTCAGTGATTCTGTGCTGTCAGACGTTTCCTGGATGTGAGTGATGTGAGTTCATGTGTTTGATATGGAGAGAGTGTCTCGTGTCTCGTGTTCACATCGAGCCACAGAGAGGAGGGATGGTTCCACTTAAAGACAGTCGTCTGGGGAGGGAAGGAGAGGAATTAGGATGCAGTGGAGGAAAGGATTAAAGGAGAGAAGGAGAGGAGATTCAGACAGAGAGAAAGAAGCCAACATCAGTTTGAGAGTTAGGAAATGAAAGAGAGAGAGAAGAATATGTTCCGCCAGAGCGCGTAAAGGCTGTGAATGAAATAAATCATTCAGATGTTTCTCGCATTGGTAATAAATTGAATTTTGTAAAAAGAAAAAAAAAAATGACAAAACATCCACCGTCTACGTTCCAATTCCTTTTCAAATTGAAACCCTTTTATTAGTCGAGGCTCCAGGCAGCACTTTTCTACTTTATTACCAATGCAGAATTTCTTTAATAGACTTCTTACTAGTTTAGCAACAAATGACACATTGACAGCTAATAAAGAACCCGAAAAGAGAGGATGTGGCGAGGAAGAGGAGACGAGACGGAGAAATCAGGGGGTTGAGCGTAGATGGAATAAAAGATGGAGAAGAGGAAAAGATTAAAACAGAAAGAGGAGGAAACAGAATGTAGAACAGCAAAGGAAGGAAAACAAGGAGACAAGGATAGGATGGTGATAAGAGGAGGCTCTACGTGGTCATCCACAGAAAGGAAAGCTTCTGGATGGATCTTTGAGGTTCTTTAAGGGTTTTCTGGGTTCTGTATGAGTCCATAATGCTCCACCCTCTTTAACGTGTTGTTGCTCCTCCAGAGACCCTGATGGGTGGAGGTCTGTGAGAGGAACAAGCTGCAGAAAGTTCAACATTGGATTTATTCACAGAGCGTTGTTTCTGGAGAACATCACGGAGACAGACAGACCTTCATGGAGCTAATCAGTAATTAATCACAAACAGAACAACAGAACGTATTCAGTGTTGTGTTCGTTGGCAGTGAAAGGGAAGTTTTATCAGATACTGTACTTTATAGAAATCAATATTTTGACACTGTGAATTAACAATAACATATATTAACAATAATACAAAGTTCAGTCTTTGTCTCCGTCTCTAAACCTCCTGCTCTGCTGCTCAGAAAGCATTAATGTTCTCTCGAAAAACACCTTTAAATCTTAATTACAGTCATGATTCATGTTGTTTTTTTATAAATAATGCACTGTAATTAGTTTATATCCCAAACAAACAATTCATATATGTTATTGTGAACTTTGACGTATGAAGAGCGACGGACTCTTCGTATGGAGGAGGTCGGTGTGGATGGATGAGTCTAAAAACACAGGACTTTCACCTAGCAGACCTCTGTTAGTGTCCGGTGTGAAACCAGAAGAAAATGTTGATTTGTCACGTAATAAACTTAATAATTCCATTTTTTTAATTTACGCAACTTGCTAACACACAATATATGTACCTCAACGTATCTTCTACAGGTTCGTATGATATCTTAGGAAAAGGAACACCTCATTTTTGGTGCGTTTTTCTACAAAGGTTCAGCAACACTTCAATTTTCACTCGTCACATAAATACAGAGTTTCCAAAATAAACTTCTGTCTCTACAGGAATAAACGTAGTTAGGTTTAGGTAAAGATGGTGAAATACTTGCAGATGTTTGCAGCTCAAAAAACAGTTTCAGCTGCAAAAAGTGAGTTTCTCATAATGAAAGACAGCAGTGCAGAAGGTTCGAGGTCCTGATCCGGATCACGTGACCACTCAGGCTGGATTACAGCTGCTGGATGCTGTCGATGTTAAAGTCAAGTTCTCCGTCACGGTATCGCGTTATCGCTCAGCTGTGAGCTCACCGACTATATTTAATATTTGTGTTTTCATGGGTAGATGTATAAAAACATGTCTGTGTCTGTTCAGAGAGATGAGGTCAGAGGGAGCGGTCCGTCTCAGGGGGTCAAAGGTCACCAGCCTTTATTAAATACTGCAGTAATGAGAGGCCATCAGAGGGAACGCACACACACACACACAGATTACAGAGCAGTCCTTCTCTGAAAACAGGTACCTCTCCATCATAAATTACCCACAATCCCCTGTGTGCTGACGGGTGATTATGTGGGGATGACTTTCCATGACGCGGGTCGCCTTCAAGTGTTTCTAACGGGACGTCTTCTCAGAAATACTCGTCACTAAATCCGGACTGTTTTACGGTTTTACTATCGATGCTGCTGATCTCGTTCATTATCATTTTGTCTTTTCTTTATATAAAAGATTAATCAGAGAGTTTATCTAAAGAGTCAAATCTCTGTGCATCAAAATCCAAAAGTAGTAGAACACAAAGACATGAGCTGTCCTTTAATCCTCAATATCTTCAAGGGTTTTATCAGTAAACTGTTTTTAAGCTCTTAATTTCATGTTTTGCTGATTGTTTTTACAATTCATGCGCTTCGTTTTCATTCCGCTGTATTCTGCCTCGTCATGTTTAAAGACATAGAACTGAATCTAGCTGTCAGGTTACAGTTTGTTTTCTGTAAATGACGTCTTTAAAAAAACCTTGAATCGATGAGTTTGTTTCCAGCTTCTGAAAAGTGATAATTAGAGAAACAGATTGATAAAAGTCATTTTAATCTGAATATTTTTCGTCACATTGAGCTCCGGCAACTTTTAATGAACATTTTTCTCTTTTTTTAAAAAACATTTTATTAAAAACAAGAAACGATATGAAACATTAATCTAAAATGAGCATGAGTTTATCTGTGATAAGATCCAGATTATAATCCCTTTAAGGACTCTAACAGAAGTTTGAGTGTTTATTCAGAGTGACATGTTTCTCATATTGTTTCACGTTTATTTCTGCTGTGAAATCTGAAAACGAATCCTCGTCTTTGTGCAGCTGTTTCACGGTCATGAAGAGTGATTTCTGCTCGTTGTGCATTAAATATCCGACTCTCATCTCCTCCTCTTCTCCCCCCCGTTCTCCCCCGTTCCTCCCTCCCTCCAGGCGGCATTCATCTCACTCCGGAGGACTTCACCAAGGCCCAGAAGCTGTGTAAGTACGCGGGCAGCGCTCTGCAGTACGAGGACGTTGGCACGGCCGTCCAGAACCTCCAGAAAGCCCTGAAGCTCCTCACCACCGGCAAAGAATGAAGCCTTTGTCCCAAACCTCCCCCGCCTCTCTGTTCTCCCCAGCAGCGCCGCTCTATCTGCCGCTGATCAAGCACACACACACACACACACACACACACACACACACACACACACACACACACACACACTGAGGAGGACGTGATGGAAATCAGTGTGAAACAATGGCCGCCTGTGTCTGACACTGTGACTGACCGACTGCCTGCTTATTAATAATTAGGACCCAGAGATCAAAGCTTCCTTATTGACGACTGTTGGCTTATTTTCAGATGCATCAATACTCTCACACACAGCTAATTAAAATACTTTTTTTTTTTTTTTGACTCTGAGTTTCGGCTCCTTTTTGAAGAATCGAATATCAAAAATTTGATGAAAAAATAAACTAAAATCTTTCCTTTTCTGGAGCTGCTGTGGTCGTGTTTCATCCAAGTGCTTTAGAAAATGCATAAAAAACAAAACCTTAAAAACAAACCCATTAATGGTGAATGGTAGAGCTAGGTGGCTAGTTAGCTTAGCTTAGCATAGAGACGGGAAACAAAGGGAAACAGCTTTTGTTCTCCAGTCTGTTTGTGTTCGGGACTCGACGGTGACGGAGCCAGGCTAGCTGTTTCTACCGGCTACCAGTCTTTATGCTAAGCTAAGCTAAGGGTATTTGTACAAAAACAAACTGACATCCATCTTTTCTTCAGACTCTCTGATCTCTCACTCTGAATGTTATCAGCCGATAGAACGGCCGTTATCAGCGGCTAACGCGAGCGCTTTAAGGCCCCGATCACACGAGACGCAACGGGACGCTTTAAAAACGCCCCTATGGCAACATAGCGGGGGTGCGTTCAATACCAGGTGATCAAATGTGATTAACGGGGAATAAATTGATTCAAAGCACACGTTGAACTCTTTGTTAAATGAGGAATGAATCGTTATTAAAAAACACTAATATAAACCTTTAGTCTACATCTATCGGCATCAAAACAGGAAGTCAGTGTTAAAGTATTAAAGCCCGCCTCTTGCTTGATTTGATTGGCTGCCTGAGTAAAGCGATGCGACTCTGGTCCTTGTTGAGAATATTTAAACTTTTATTTACGTAGAATTTCGCTACAAAAACGCAGGAAAACAATGTTTTTTTACTTGTTTCTAGTGACGCGTCTCGTTGTGACGGGGGTTCGATGCTGACCGACTACGCTGTGAAAGTGAAAGTAAAATCGCGTATTGAAACAAAAACAACTTTGTTTTGATTATTAATAATAAGGAGAATGTTAGATGTGCTTTGGGGTTAAGATAAGTGCGTTTGTTACGTAACGACAGTAAAAAGAACTCACTCCTCCATCAACATCGCTAACGGACTACGTCACCTGACCTCCTCCTGTGCTCCCGTCATAATATCTCTGACCACTAGGGGTCGCCGTCTTGTCGTCGCTGATCGACCATGTGACCGGAGGAGAACATTAGAAACAGGAGGACTGAGCATGAGAGAAGATGTTGTGGTATCACTGTAAAGGGACAGCTCGTGGTTAGCTAACATGCTACATGACGAGCTAACACGTTGACGTCTTCTCTGTTAAAAAGCAGCAGAATGTTTCTGAGCGTTTACATTTGATTTACTCTTTAATTTAACTCCACCTTTTCTGTTTGGCAAATAAAACTAAAGATGCTGTTTGAGGTTAAATCATTTTTTATATGTTGACGTCACTTCTGTATATGTTGGTTGTTTCTGAGCGGGCGGCCATCTTTGGTTTTGTTTCTGGCTGATGTTTAACATTTTAAGTTTCTCTGAAGTTTGAATAAAATATTTGAAATGATGCTCCACCGTCTCTGTTTGACTTCATGTCTTTGATATCTGAGAGGTTTTATCTTTCGTTTTAAGCAATAAAATATCTAAATGTTCATATAAATAGAATGTTTTTGTTTCACTTTTGGTTCAGTTAATTTAACAAAAATAAAATAGATTTTTTTAAACTTTCATCAGAATATTCTCAGTCCATTAATGTTCTTTGATTATTTGTATCTTCAGTGACCCTGATGGTGAGTTTTACTATTTTAATCTCCATGTTCGGTTTGTGTTTCTCTCAGAAAAACATCTTCATCTTGTTCCTTCTCTTTCATAAAGATCGTAAAGTGTTTTCTCTTTAGTGACGGCTGATGACAAAGATTGTATGAAGATGATTCATCTGCAGTGAAGCATAAAACAAACATGATCTATTTTTAAACTCAGCAGGAAGCTGCTTACCTTCAAAATATTCACAACATCTGGAACTTCTCTTAAACAAAACTCATCCAGTTTCAAATTGTTGTTTTATATATGTTGTTGTGTTTATGATTTAACTTATGACAGCTGTCTGTCTGTCTGTCTGTCTGTCTGTCTGTCCTCCACATTCCTCCAGCCTGTCTTCTCCATTATCTGCTTTTCAAATTAAAAGTCTCTCTGGTTGTTTTTTCTGCCTCACTGCTCTGTTTTGTTCATCTTTGCTTCAGAAGAGAAACAAATAAATGATGTTTCTTTTTACTCTGATTCCAGTCTTCTTCTGACATGAATCTACTTTTATTTTGTGATTCTCTGTCCTGTATTCTCTCTCTAGATGTGGTTGTATTAGAACAGGGTGCCGGGTTCTTCTGTTCTCACATATAGAAGCTGAAGTTTAACGTCTCTGTTCAGAGGACGTGTTTAACATTAGAAACATAAGAGAGTGAAGTTATGATGAGTTTTCTTCATAAATCATCACTATGATTAAAAAAACTTCTGTACTGAAAATTTAAATTTCTTAACAGCAGGAAAATCAGTTTGAATGAAGTTTAAATAGAAATGAGACGCGTCTCTTTGTTTCCTCTCTGAAGTCTCCTCATTGTCCTTCCTCTTCATCACATCATCTTCATCATCAAGTTTTATTCAAAATAGAAACACAAAAGTTAAGAATAACAAGTAAAAAGTCCAGTTTCAAAATAAAATTGTGCAGAACTTTGAAAGTGTAATATTGTTATAAAATATTATCATTAATAGTATTGCTATTATAGATTATTAGTACAAAATAATGTTATTATTGGTATAAGTATCTTATTTATCTTCTTCCTGTCCTGACCCCTCAGTGGAGGAATGAACTCCCCACTGACCTCAGGACAGCAGAGTCACTGCCCATCTTTAACCTCACCTCTTCATGAAGTACTACCTGATAAAGAAGTACTACCTGATAAAGAAGTACTACCTGATAAAGAAGTACTACCTGATAAAGAAGTACTACCTGATAAAGAAGTACTACTGATAAAGAAGTACTACCTGATAAAGAAGTACTACCTGATAAAGAAGTACTACTGATAAAGAAGTACTACTGATAAAGAAGTACTACTGATAAAGAAGTACTACCTGATAAAGAAGTACTACTGATAAAGAAGTACTACCTGATAAAGAAGTAACTGATAAAGAAGAAGTACTACTGATAAAGAAGTACTACTGATAAAGAAGTACCTGATAAAAAGTACTACCTGATAAAAGTACTACTACTGATAAAGAAGTACTACCTGATAAAGTAAGATAAAGAAGTACCTGATAAAGAAGTACTACCTGATAAAGAAGTACTACCTGATAAAGAAGTACTACTGATAAAGAAGTTACCTGATAAAGAAGTACTACTGATAAAGAAGTACCTGATAAAGAAACTACTGATAAAGAAGTACTACCTGATAAAGAAGTACTACCTGATAAAGAAGTACTCTGATAAAGAAGTACTACTGATAAAGAAGTACTACTGATAAAGAAGTTATGATAAAGAAGTTACCTGATAAAGAAGTACTACCTGATAAAGAAGTACTACCTGATGTACCTGATAAAGAAGTACTACCTGATAAAAAGTACTACCTGATAAAGAAGCTGATAAAGAAGTACTACTACCTGATAAAGAATTCTGATAAAGAATTACTACCTGATAACTGTTGAAGTACTACCTGATAAAGTACTACCTGATAAAGAAGTACTGATAAAGAAGTACTACCTGATAAAGAAGTACTACCCTGCCTTCCTCTGTAAAGAAGCACTTATTGTAGTAGTTTGTTTCTGTACTTTTGCTCTGTTTATGCTTTTAGATGCTTGTTTAAGAAAGGAGATGCACTGATGACTTTGGATAAATAGCGTCCTGCTACATGACTGTAATGTAATGTAATGTAATGTAATGTAATGTAATAATGTAATGTAATGTAATGTAATAATGTAATGTAATGTAATCTTTGTCACTAATGAACATGTTGTAGTTCTTCATGAGGAGCCAGTGTTACATTAGTATTATTATTATTATCATTATAGTATTATAGTACTGCATCATATATCAGTATATGATGGAGTGTTTTTAATGTGTAAAGTAACAAAGTTCCAGATACATATATTGCAGTAAAAGTACATTATTTCCCTCCAAGATGCACCAGAGTAAGAATATCAAATAGGAACAGCAGTATTTCTGTATTTTAGATATGAAACAGACTCTTTATAGTTTCATTATCTTCCTTTAATGGATCATTCTGAGCTGAAGACTGGTTTTATTTTGAAAAGCCCGGATACATTGTTTCTCTTCAGGGTGACCTGACCGGACGCGCCTCGTCCCGTTCTCCTCAGCTTTCCTCCTCTTCTCCTCTCCTCCTCTTCCTCACTGGATTCTCTCTCAGAGGAAGAAGCATCTTCACCCTCCGGGCCGACCGGACCTCAGCAGCGAGCTCCGCCGGGCTGCAGCGCTCCTGACCCGGCCTCTGATCCTCCGCCGCTCGGTCCCCGGAGCTCCAGAGCTGGAACACTTTTACTTTTTGGAGATTCTTCAAGTTTGAGCGACATAAAGTTCTGTGAGGAAGAAGAGGAGGAAGAGGAGGAAGAGGAGGAAGAGGAGGATGATCCTTCAGGAGGACCAGCTGCTGCTCCACTGATCACATGTGAGTCCACATTCATAAGATCCATTCATAGTAATAATAGTAATAATAATAATAATAGTAATAATAATAATAATAATAATAATAATAATATTAATAGTAATAATAGAGATTAAAGTAGAGATCAGGGTTTCAGAGGTTGTTTGTTCCACCAGTTGATCCAAAGAGTCGCAGAAACTCTTCACTCTGACACTGAACTTCTGTTGGGTTCTCCTCCCAGTGTTCCCAGTGTTCCCAGTCCTCCCAGTGCTCCCAGTGTTCCCAGTGCTCCCAGTGTTCCCAGTGTTCCCAGTGCTCCCAGTGCTCCCAGTGTTCCCAGTGCTCCCAGTGCTCCCAGTGCTAGTTTATTAAACAGTTTTAAGTTTTGACTTTGTGAAGTTTGAGTTTGATTCTCGTCGTTAATGATGTTAAAGAAAAGAAGAAACAGACAAAAAAACAAGTCTTTTTGAGAGCTGAACTATTATCTGGAAGAAGAAGAGGAAGATTAAAAAAAAGAAGAGGAAGAAGGAGAAAAATAAGAGAAGAAAAAGAGGAAGAAATAAGAAATAAAGGAAGAAGAAGAAAAAAGAAAGGAAAAAAGGAGAAGGAGAGAAAGAGGAGGTGTTGTCTGAATCTTCCAGACTTCCTAACTGTTTACATTTTGTTCTCTGTTGAGTGAAACTCATAAAGTTTCTTTTTGAATCAGATAAGTTTTATTGTAGATATGTTTTAATAACTTTATAGATTTTGGAGCTCTGAGATCATCTTTGTTCTGTCGGCTCTCTGCTCGTTACATGAAGTTATGAATGTTTCAGTTTTATGAGAAAACAGAAAACAGTACGAGGACACAAAGTACACAAAGTACACAAAGTACACACAAACAAACTCAGTAGAAACTCAGATCTCCTGAAAAATGTAAACGCATCATTCAAATCTGTACAATCATTAAAAAAATAATAATATTAATTCATAAAAAATGTCTTTAGTCATTCAATGTTCAATGTAAAACACTTACAGGGAATATATGAACCTAATACTAGCAGATCGTATTATTAGTAGTAATATTAATAACAATAATGATGATAATAAATAATAATAATTCCTGTTGACAATAAAGAGATGTGGAGGAATCATCAGAGGTAGAAGAATAATTTATATAATTCATACTGTTGTATTTCTATTTATTAAAAGTAGAAATACATGATTAATACTCTCTACGCTGTATAAATATATACTTCTGTACACTAAGTGTCCAGTTTATTATTAACACAACCGACCTGTAATAAATATTAAGGATTTGTTTCTATTAAGTTATTGATAAAATCACGATTCTCCATAAACAGCCTTTCCCATAATTACCTGAGTATTATTTATATAAATTCAGTCAAACTGTTGGAGAAGACTCCGTGTAGGAGAAATAAAATAATAATTCGATTTTTTAGAATAAATTCAAAATCTCATTCGAGGCTAAAAGAATCATTCAAATGTCAAAATGAGTCAAAGATGGATCCAAAAGGGTTCTGATAATATTACAAATCATAAATAATCATTTCAGAAACATTTCAGAGAGATAAATCATAAAAGTTAGTATTGAAAACTTTATTAAAATATGATACTGATGTTGAGAAGATGCTCTGCAGTGACTCTGGACTTTTCCAGATGTTCTGGTTTTAGAAGCTGGAGGTTTAAAGATAACGAGGAGATCTGAACCCTGATTCCCCGTATTCTCCCTGCTGTCAGTGAACGCACCGCAATGTGAACAAACCTAAACACTGTAAAGCTGAGGCCTCGTGTTCACAGAGACCTGTTTTAATCCAAAAAGGATCCGAACCCTCAACGGGTCAGAAGGTCGAGATAAAGATCAGCGATACGTCAAACACCACAGAAGAAGATTGTGAGCGTGCTCAGTGAGCTCGTTCTTCTTTGATGGTGTAAACAAATAGTAAACAATAATAAAGCAACAGAGAAGTATGACTTTATTTAAACATGATTTTGGTTCCATGGTGAAAAGAAACACTGACTCATATGTGAACGGAGGAAGGACTTATGAATGAAAACACAAGAAAACGTTGATAGTGAGTCTTAGTATACGTAATATTCAGACATCATCCTGCAGAGGAAGACTCGTCATCGTTTCCTAAACACAGTTTCTTTAAATTCTTAAATTCATTTTCTAAAATATCCGTTTCATGAAGGTAAACTCTTGTGGACGAGAGGACAAAAGGTGGAGGAAGATCTGTGTTTTAAGAAGCCTTCATGTAGACGGGCTCTGATTCTGGAGCGGTTATGAGTCTGTATGTGTGGAGGTCTGAGTCCTGCTTGTTCAGGATTCTATCTGGTTCAGAAAAATGCTGGTTCTGGTTCAATATTTAACAAAAAGTCAACAGGTCAGTGTTTCTATCGATACGTCTCTAACGTGAAGTTTTCTACGACATCGAAGGAAAACACGCGTCAGTAGAAACGCTCATTAAACATCGATGTGCTGATGACTAAGCTTCTTCTACCAGAGCTCTCGACCACATCTCACTGTCTTCATGACTGCTGAGCTCTAACGAAGCTGTGATGGAGACTGTTAAAGGTCAGAGGTTATTGAACATCATCACTGATATCTGATCAATAACTATCATCCACATAAAGATATACATTTACATATTTATCTGATCAGAGAATGAATCTCTCTGTTTGTTTTTATCAGAGCTTCTCTTCTCTTTGTTCACAGCCGGGCGGCCGCGTTCCATTTAGTGCATGTTTTGTCCATAATGTGCTTTAACTCGTAAATATCCGAGGAAATGATTTTGTATGTGATTCAGTTAATCATGAACCAGGAAGTATGAAGAACACAGTTTGTTCCTCGTGTGAAACCAGAAGACATCTGGATTTATTTGTCACGTATCTTGATTCATTCAGTAACGGAACTACTTTAGTTATTTTAACCCAAATTATTATCTTTTTTAAACCTTACTAGGTTTTTGTTTTTTTCTAAACCAAAATAACTTTTTTAGTGTGAAGCCGGAAGTTTATTTTGAAAAGACTTTATTCATGTAACGAGCAGAAGTTTTGGAGGAAAATGCACGAAAAATGAGGAGTAACAAATGAACTGTTGTTTTAGGATACGCTGCACAAACACAAAGACGTTAAAGTGTAGTTTGTGGTGGAGCCCCCTAGTGGACAAAAACACCCGAATGCAGCTTTAAACGGTCTTTATGTAGCAGCGTAGAATAAGAGAGGAAGTTCAGACAAAACTTTATATAAACTGCTGTTTAACTTTTATTATTCTGAACACAAGCACGTGACGACATATTGAAATGAATATAGAAAGTAGAACATGAGAGAGAGGCCTTAAAGCAACAGAAACTCTGATAATAATCTAAATTGATTTCATCCCGTTCTGAGCTTCATCCCCTCAGTGCATAAAGTCTCTTCTCTTCATTTAAAGGTGGATTTCAGCGTTTCCTTTGTTGGTAAACCTTCGTTGTCTTGGTGTTATTGTGAGATTCAGAGCGTCTGAACCACAAAATGTCTGACTGGAGGCGGAGGGCTTTGGCCTGCAGACGCATGAATCGCTCTCTTTATGCGCCGGCGTCCGCGGCCTCGTCCGCTGACCTCGCTCCGCTTCTCATTCACTCCTCCATTTCCATTCTGGAGACGGAGGAAGGGAGGAGGGAGGAGACAAGGAGACAAGACGCAAGAGTTGACAAAGAGGCGAGTTTTTCTTTAATGTCAGGAGTTGCATGAATTTTGCGACGATGAAATGAAACGGAGTTCTGTTCCGTCTGCTTTAAATATTTATGAAGCCAAACACTTCTGACGGACACAGAGAGGAAAACTCTATTCCATTAAAAGTTCAGTCAGACTCTCACTTCTCCTCCTCCCTCGTTCTTTCTCCACCTTTCTTAATTTCAGTCTAACATGAGTTTAATAATTCATCTGTGTGATCAGAAGTTATTTAAAGTCACTCCTTCAGTCTGAACTTTAAGAAAACTTTGTGTTTCTGCAGCATCAGGACGTCTCCTGAACAGAACCAGATTCTTAGATCACAGCTGAAGTTTCAGGTTTTTATTCTTGATTTATTGGTTAGTTCTTGTAACATGTTTTTGTTAAATATGCGTATTTTTCTTTTTGACAGTGAGACGTTCAGACGGTCCTGCATCCAGCCGGCACACGAGTCGATTTAAACATTCACATAACTGAGGAATTAAAGGAATAACAGACGCAGCCTGAAAGTTTAATTATTCATTTATTTGAAAAAATACAAGATAGTAGACACGTTAAAGGACGTCTCCTCAGGTCAGATCCATCAGTGTTTTGTGTGTTTCACAGTCGGCCAATAGAAACGTTCCTTTCATTCTCTGCTGTATAACGTGAACCTCATACTGGGAACCAGACTGGTGCTAATGAGGTCTGGTTTCCAGCAGGAGCCCCCCCGCCCTCCTCCTGCTTAGGTTAACAACCTTCAGCTGCTCATAAGGAACCTTTAAAGAGCCGCCAGGTTCCTCCTGGTGTTCCATCATGTTGTTCTGTGAAGATGGTTCTCCAAACGAGACAGAATTATTTCAGGAAGTCCGACTCGTTTTAAGTTCATTAGGTTCAAAAAAACAAATTCAACAGAGTTCAAGCTCAGTAACTATGGCAACTTATGCTGGGGACTTATCTAGTCAAGGTTAGGCTAACAGCCCGGCTAACAGCCAAGCTAACTGCAAGGTTAACTTCCACGCTAACTGGCAGGCTAACGACTCAGACCTCGTGATGGTCCGGTGAGGAGCTTCATGAAGGAGGTTGTTCTTCAGGTCTGGAGTATGGAGGTGGAGAGAGCACCATTCAGTTGGTGAGAATCTTATAAACGAAACAGGAAACAGGAAGGAATGACTTTCATCACTGAGGAGGTTCTGCTGAGTGGACAGAAAGAACATTCATATCTCCTGACTAAAAGCGTTATTGTTATGATGGACAGGAGGAAAGTTTGACTGTGATCATCATCACGTTTGAGATGTTAATGACTAATCTGTTAAATCATAAAGCTTCCTCAGGCTCATACTCTGTAAACACTCCAGTTTATACCTTTATTATAATATGTTGGATTTATTCTTTTTACATTTTCCTCTAGAGTTTCGGCTTCTTTTGATGGACGCAGCAGTTTTAAACAACTGTTTTCCCCCAAAAAATATCCTTTAAAAATAATCTTCATCATCTGAATAATAACTGCTGCTACAGGAACATTATTGAGATGTGAGCTGAAACACTTTTAAATGAACTTGAACCATAAAAACACTTCTGACGACTCGTCTCATTAGCTGCTCAGGTGTCTTTTATGTCGCCCTGATGGAGCAATCTGATTGGCTCTCTGGGGGTTATTCTCCGAGATGAAGGCGTAAGCACAAACACCGTTAAAGCGTGGGAGGCACCCGGTGTGATACCTGGTCAGGTGTTTACGACAAATATAGAAACTGATCTGTAGTGAAATGTTCATCCTGGTTATAGGATATATATTTTAAAGTGTTGTACATCATTGTGAACATGTTAGCATGCTGATGTTAGCATTAAGCTGCAGACTCTTACGTTTTACTTAATTATTTAATTTAATTTAGTTTATTCCTGTTTTATTTAATCTTATTTGTTTTTCATGCTCTCTGTGTCCGTACCAAACCTCTGGACTTATGGGGCAGCTGTGAGTGTTGTTGTTTGTGTTTATTATGTTGAAAAAACAATATAAAATCCAGAAATGTTACATTTCTGAACTACAACGTGAAAAATGCAGCGTTTTCCAGTCCACATAAATCAACTTTTTGCCAATAGATCGATCCAGGAAACTTTGAGGGATCATGTTGTGACTTCAGTGTCAGTGTTCATGTTTACAGATCAATATGTCGCGTTTTTGTGTCTATTTGGAGCATAAACAAGCTAAACGCGTCTGAACATGAAAAGCATGTCGATAGCTGGTGTGAAAACCACAACCAGTTCCTTTTGTTCTGTGTTCTACTGACTGACTGACGTTCTCTTCCTTCTACTCCTGCAGGGAGTCCTGTACAGGCAGCAGAGGTGGAGGAGGAGGAAGGTGGAGGCTCCGTCATGTTGTCCCGGTCGTCCTGCTGTGGATGAGTCTGCAGAGGCACGGTAGGATCAACCTCTACTTCTAGTCAGGACAGGAAGTCTCAGGGCGGATGGATTTAGTCTTTAATCGTCTTAATCCGACTTTGACTGAGTTGCTCTCACAGCTGTGAAACTCTCAAAGAAGAGTCAGTCCGACCGAGAAGAAGTGGAGACTTTTATTTCACGTTACCTGAGATTTAATCCCCCAAAAACATCGACATCGTTTACACACATGACGAGCCTCAAAACAAAAACCTTTACGCTAAAACTTCAGCTGGAATCAAACTGACTGAGAAGTTAGAATGAAGCAAACATGAATGCTATTGGAGCGTTTTATGATGATAAACGTAAAGCTAACTATTCCGATTTTTACTCAGAGATACAGTAATGTCATCTGCAAACAGTCACTTTTGGCTAGTTTAGGAAAGTGAGAAAGTTCATTCATTGGTCTGAGGTCACTTCCTCTTCCATCTCTTTTAAAAACACACCAACAACCGGCAGCAACCTCCGGTCCTGAAAAGTGAAGTCAAAGCTTCCTGTGTTAAAGCTGCATTCTCTCTGCTGACCACCAGGGGGCGACTCCTCTGGTTGTATAGAAGTCTATGAGAAAATGACTCTACTTCTCTCTTGATTTATTCCCTCAGTAAACATTGTAAACATGAGTTTATGGTCTCAATCTCTAGTTTCAAGTCTTCTTCAATACAGCATGATGTTCATTTAGTAAATGATGCTCCATTTAGAGTCAAACAGACCATAAAGCAGGGGATGCTTTAGGGCGGGGCTACACACTGATTGACAGGTTTCTACCTTGGCGTGGTGTGGTAGTCTGTGTTTTCGTCTTAAAAATTCAACTCTTTTACATTGTGTTCACTTCATGAAAGTTAATTGTAACATTTTGGTGGCCTAGGATGTCGTAGTCAGAGTTCAAAGTACTTAGCTCCGCCCACTCCTGTCACTTCTGGTTGCAAAAAAACAAGATGGCAACGGCCAAAATGCTGAACGCAAGGCTTCAAATCTGCGGTCCATGAAACTAATAGATGGCGTCTTATAGACCGTCTATGTGACAACCAGATAGCCGCCATATTTATAAAGAAGTGAAGAACGAGGACGCAAGAAGAAAAAAAACACACCTGCAGACGCTTTTAATCCTGTACAGACAGTGTGTGTGTGTGTGTGTGTGTGTGTGTGTGTGTGTGTGTGTGTGTGTGTGAGTGTGTGAGTGTGTGTGTGTGTGTGTGTGTGTGTGTGTGTGTGTGTGTGTGTGTGTGTTTGGTCCGTTAATCTCCATCTACAAACGTCTCGACAGTCACAGAAATCAATCACCGTGTTTTGCGGCGGGAACATTTCCTCGAAAACAAACAGCTGTGAGAGCAAAATCAACAAAAGTTCTTTTGACAAAATGAAATAACAGAATCTTCAGTGAGATGAGCTGTGGATCAATTATGAATCGTTAAATGTAATGAGAGCAGAGCTTTATCATCTGGAGATACTGTAATGGAAAGTAAAGTGTGGAGTCCACGAGGCATTAAAGGCACATTATGAGCCCTTTATGATTATTATAATGAGATAAATGCAGAAAGTTAAACACTTCACAGGACGACTGTGCTTTTAATGACAAAAATATGAAAATAAATGTCGTTCTCCAGCGTTTTATTGATGATTAAACTGCTTCCTTCCATTTCATTTCATGCTATAAGATGCTTTTCATTGAACATGATTTCTGATTTTTCATGTTTTCCATGTTTTCCATGATGTGTTTCCTGCTGTTGGAGGAAAAAGTTTGTGTCTTGATTAGAGAGTTCTTTTTGTGTTTCTGAGATGCAGCGTTTTCATCTGACAGCAGTGATTTATAGGATTTCCATCTTCTTCGTTCTGTCTGTTCCTCCTCCCATGTTTCCATCCTTCATACACTTGTTTCCTCTTCATTTCACTGGGTTTTTTTTGGTTTCTTTACTCACATTTTCCGTCTGTGTCTCGGAGCATGCCTCGTTTCTTTAAGTCATGTGCTTCCATTAACAAAAAACACTCGTCATGTTGCAGAAAAAGTCACGACTCATTTCATGACATCTGCAGTCAGATATGGTTTCCATCTGGTTTGTTCTCTTCGTGGTTTCATGTTGGAGCCGAGCTGCAGGAATCACGCTTTGAGAAGGGAACTCATCCTCACTTCTGTTGTCACGGTTACGTCTCTAAACATTATTGATCCAACAATAGTGAAACGGACCGACTGGTGATGAGCAGAACTTTACGTTTCTACTTTACGTTGTGTTTGTCTCGTCAGAAACAGAACAAATGTAAAATATGCAACGTCACCAGAAAGGTTTAATATTTCACGTGTGGCTTCCTGAAGAAGAAGTTTGTTTATTTATTAGCTCATGTGTTTGTTTATTGATCAATGACGTGTTCAATCTGATCATTCACTCATTTGTTGGATTGTTTAATCATCTCCTGTTTGTTATTTCATTTGTTCAGTGATTCATTTGTTCAATAGATCTATTGATCACGACATCAATCAGTTATTGATTGGTTGATTTGTTCATATGCAGTCTCCATTGTGAACTTTAGATTTTGATAGTTTGTTTGTTTGATCAATATTCCGTTTGTTCGATGGTTTATTTGTTTAATTGACCAGTTGGACGTTCAATCGATTGATCATTTCTTCACTCGTTCATTTCGACGCTTTACTTTGTTTGTTTATTCTATCGATGGTTTGATTGATCGTTTAGTTAGTTGGATTCATTTCTCATTCATTTGTTCACACGGTCAGCCGTTTGTTTGCTGGATCAATTATTAGTGATTATTGATAGTTCAATCGTTTATGAGTTGCTTTTTTTTGATCGCCTGAACGGGCAAGTTTGTGTGTGTGTGTGTGTGTGTGTGTGTGTGTGTGTGTGTGTGCATGTTTTCTCTTAATGATGATGATGAGGAGGAGGAGGAGAGGAAGAGGAGAGACAGAAGAGATTCTTCAAGCCAAGAACTCAAACTGAAAGAGACATAGTGTGTGTGTGTGTGTGTGTGTGTGTGTGTGTGTGTGTGTGTGTGTGTGTGTGTGTGTGTGTGTGCGTGTGTGTGTGTGTGTGTGTGTGTGTGTGTGTGTGTGTGTGTGTGTGTTAATGTATTTTCCAACCAGCAGCCTCAAGCCAAACCGAGCGGTTAACACACACTCGTAAAGTTCCCAGCAGTACGAAACCACACACACACGCGCACACACACACACACACGCACTGAGGATAGCGGTGTGTGTGTGTGTGTGTGTGTGTGTGTGTGTGTGTGTGTGTGTGTGTGTGTGTGTGTGTGTGTGTGTGTGTGTGACCAGTAGATAAACTGAAGGTCTGAACAGAACGAGACCAGGAAGCTGTAAATGTCTCAGAGTGATGGAGGTCTGACTTCAGTAACTTCAGTTCTCTTCATATTAATCCCTAAACTCGGTTCTAAAAAGGAACCGGTTGTAAATGAATAAAACCCAGGGTATTGATGCGGTGTTGATATTTCTATTGGTTAGTATTTTTCCTGAGTAGCTTAAGGTCACATTGTGAACAGGGTAATAAATCTAATTATTTAGTTTTTGCATTGTAATATTCTCATTAATATCCACACATATATTCGATGTTGTTTATTGATTGCACAGCTCTGATCTAATAAACATCATCAGCTAAAACTAATGAATCTAGATTACAGTCATTCATTCACATATTTACACATGTGCTTTATAGCCTCAGTGCGTCACTGAACTCGTCCTGCTGCGATGCTCACATTACTTAAGGCCCAAAACTGTATCCTCATTGTTATTAAATATAACATCAATTAAAAGAAGAATATTTGTTTGTCAGAAAACAGGATTAAGTGAGTGTGAACTGTGTGAAACAAAGCAGCGTTTGTTCAGAGACGGGTAAGGGTTAACCCAAAACCAACTGATGACATCACAGTGACCACGTCCACTCTGTGATCAGATAGCTGCTATATTTATATTTATATATATATACATATTGTATTTATTAAGACGTGAAGAACGAGGACGCAGAAGTAGGAGAAAACAAACACACCTGCGACCTGAAACCAAAACGGTAACAGAAGAAAAAGTGAAAGACAAAAACCAAGATGGCGACGACCGAAAACAAAGATGGCGATTGTCAAAAACCAAATGGGGGGCGGCCGAAAACCAAGATGGTGATAGTAAAAAAAAAACAAAGATGGCGGTGGTCCAAAACTAAGATAGCGACAACCAAAAACCCAAACGGTGATGCCTATAAACCAATATGATGACAGCTAAAGACCAAGAAAAAAACACAATATGGTGACAAAGTAAAAGACCAAGAAGGTGACGGCCAGAAACCTCTGATTGTCTGTTACTGAAGTCCGTGGGATAAACCCCATCACACTGCCACGTTTTCTCACTTCTGTGTGTCTACGAGTGAAACACACAACCTGTAAACTAACCGTCTTTAGAAGTTTAGAGCCAGGCTTTCCCTTTGTTCCAGGTCTTTGTGCTAAGCTAAGCTAACCGGCTGCTGGCTGTGTAGCTTTTTATTAAGCTTAAATACACAACACAGATATAAAAGATATATATATATTCTCTCTGCAAGAAAAGCAAGTAAACACACCTCCCTAACATGTCTTAAACCTTTCACACAGTGAGGTCATGTGATTTTTACACAAAGATCAAAGAGGAGCCGCGGCAACATTTATGCCTCATCCAACAATGTCACTGAAATAAAATGTTCATAAAACTTTTAAAGAATACAAAAGTGAACTCTTTTAAATCATAAAAAACTAAAACACATGATGAGAATCCACACACTTTATTAAAGTACAGGGACATTGTCTACTTGTTGCTTTACGTTCTTTTGTTTGAAGGTCTCTTTTACACATTTTGTGACAAATAAAGGCAACAGAGCTGAGGTTGCAGATAAAAGAGTTCGTTACAAGTATCTCTGTATTTTTTCTCTTTAAATCCATCTGTTATAATAAATAACTTAAATCTCCATGCTGATGAAAAGACACATTTTTCTCTCTCTCTTTAATCAAAGTGATGAACACAACGAGTAACTTTAAACAGAACAAGGCTCCACTCTGTCCTCTGCCTCTGTCTTCTCCTCTCCATCATTCCTTTCCTCACCTCCTCACCTCCTCCCCCCTCGGATGCCACTCTCTATTATCTCCTAGTGACAGACAGGAGTAGAAACACCTGTGAGGTTCAGCTCCTCCCTCAGAAACAAACACATCACCTGGTTTAACTGCTGGTTAGGAAGTTTCGCTAAAAAGTTTTTGCTAAAAAAACATCAATAATCTCCACACAAACACTTTGAACAAACCTCCGTCTTTATTAGATGATCTTACATTTTGTATTATGAGGTTGTAATCTAAACAGAACTTCTCTTTTAGTTCCTGAACACAACGTTGGAAAGAGGCTGAAAGAAGATTTGTGAGAAACTGAGGATTTATCTCAGATCTCTATTGTAGAGAAGAGTTCTCTCACAGAAACCGTTTGTAAAGACGATCCTCGTAGAACCTTTGAGGTTTTGTGTTGTTTGTAACTTGAAGAACCTCCATCGGTTCTTTAAAGAAGGTTTCTTTTTCACAAAGCAGGAATCTGATTTCTTCGTCCTGCAGACACAAAGACATTCTGACTTTCATCTCTTACGTTTTATTTGCACATTTTTAATTACAGTAAAGGTCAGACAGAGAAAAAGTGAATAGATACACAAAATAAATGTTCATCTAAAAGAAAAAAACTCGACTCGAAATAAAAACAACAATGCAAATAAGATATCAATAATATGCATATGTTTTACATGTTAGGCTGCTAAAGATAACAAAAACGGTTCAATTCAACGCCAAATCTTTTTAAAATCAAAAAACTTTTGAGTCTCATTTTGACAGAGAATCAGTTAATAAGTACATAAATTCATAAGTTCATAATCCATAAATGTACTCAATATTTTAACGAGTACTGTCCTCCAGATTTACAGTACATTTCTAGGTCAATGTTAGTCAAAATGAACTTTAGGACTACAAATTCAAACTTTTTAAACCTCTCTATTTGTCTGAACTCAACTACTTCACATTAGAAATAACGTGCATAATATCAAAAACCGTCAATACATTGCATTTAGAGAAAAGTACAGACGTTGCAGCACATGACTTTGAGGAAGTTGCTGTTCTGACTAAACGTTTCTGCTGCAGTAATAAAGATATGAAACGAATAAGAACAGGAGGATGTCGAAACAAATGTAAGAGTCGGTGGAAAAAACTGTCGATCTGGTAGAAAGAAAACGAAGACGAAGAGAAAAACCAACAAAGAGCTGAAGGAGAGAGAGGAATGAACGAGGGAGGAGAGAGGAATGTAAAAGAATGTGAGAGAAACGCCAGAAGTGGACGGAGAGGTGAAAAGAGAGAAGGGCAGGTTGATGGAAGTCCACTAATCTACAGGATTAGTGTCTGGAAAAGACCGAGTGTTAGTTATCAGTTATCAGAATCACTGAGCTCCTTCTGTCCCAGAGAAATGCCAGCAGAACTCTGATCGCTGCTCCGGAACACGTTTAATGTAAAATAAAAGGACAAAGTTTAAGTATTTGATAAAAATCCTTTATACCTTTTTCTACTCGGTTCTTGTTTCACTTCTCTTCCTCTCTTCGGCGTCAAAAGAAAAGGCTGTAACTGAATGTGACTGTGAGTTTGTCCTGATGAGAGGACGTTTAAATCCTTCAGAAGATAACGTTGGATTTAGATATCAGGAGCAGACCAGGCTGTGACGGGTCATGACTTTTTTTAAAAGTAAAATTAGAAAACAGGAAGTGATTAAAATGATTCAACTTCCTTTACTTCCTTTTTTTTACAAGGATTATAAAATGAAAGATCCCCAAATGATGCTTCAGGGCGGAGCCTAAGTTGTGATTGACAGGTCAGTTCCACGATGTTGTCCGGTCTGGGAGTTGTCTGTTTTTGTCGCACAACATTAACATTGAACTACATGAAAGTTAACCGGAACAGCTTGGTCCTAACAATGTCTTGTTCATGTTCAGTTGTACTTACATCTGTAAACCAACAGATGTTTGACGACCAAAGAAACAATGTGGCAACGACCAAAAACCAAGTTGTAGACGCCCAAAAAACAAGATGGTGAGAAGCAAAACCAAGTTGTTGACAACCTAAAGATGACAGCCAGATTCTGATGGCCAAAAAAGAGGTGGCGCACGGCAAAAACCAAGATGGCGACAACCAAAAACCAAGATGGCGACTACCAAAAACCAAGATGGCTACGACCAAAAACCAAAATTTAGACGACCAAAACCAAGATGGACACGACCAAAAACCAATCTGTAGACTACCAAAAACCAAGATGGCTACGATGCACCATCCATCTTTATATCAGTAAATCCTTTTGGAATAAAATCTACACTTCTCTATTTAAACTACTTAGCTCATTTTATAACGATTGCTGCTTCTTTTTAAAAAGTCTCCCATGTCAGCTGGGAAACAAAGGCCTGTTGTGTTCTAGACGAGCTACATGAACAGTAGCTCTGGTTGTGGTTCTGCCTCTGACAGAGAAAGTGAACCCACATGTCTCCGCTGGTTCCACTGTTCTGTGTGGGAAAGTAACTTTAATGAAACACTTCAGCAGCAGCAGCTGGATCATCCAAAACTTTCATCACTCCCTCCTCTAGTTGTACCAGCTGACCTGCTAAACAGGACTAAGGCTGATAGACAACATGTCCATCCAGAGAGACGCTGTGATTGGTCAACGAAAGTCTAGAAGTCCTGTCCATTAAATCAAGGAAGTCTTTTTATACTTAAAAACTGGATGAAATGACTTGAAACTTCATATATCTGTATTAATAACATTAATAAACAGAGGAAGTGACAAACTAATCCCTTTCAATATTCCATAAATGTTCTTACTTTGCTTCACCTGGAGCGTTCGACCACATCCTACCTCCATCTTCAGTGAGGGGAACTTTCTCTGAGTTGTTTTCAGCCATGATGTTTGATTAAGATGTGAGAGGAAGCTTTGGGGAGATGAAGTTTACTTGTTGCTGCTCGGCCTGAAGCTCACAGAGGTTTGTGCTGAACGTTATTAACACCGTCAGCTTCTATTTGTCAGTTTGTTTTCTGATATCGGCTTTAAACTGAGACGTCACCCGTTGGTTTTGTCCTGACGTTTTGAAGCCTCGAGTTCATCGAATTTGCCATCACCTTCTTGGAGTACGGCCATCTTGGCTTTTTTGCAAACAGTGAACAGGAAGTGACCATATATGGACTGAGGAGGAGTGACGTAGAGACGCCGTATACGTCTCTGGTGTGGACCTGTCAATCAGTGTGTAGCCCCGCCCTAAAGCATCCCCTGCTTTATGGTCTGTTTGACTCTAAATGGAGCATCATTTACTAAATGAACATCATGCTGTATTGAAGAAGACTTGAAACTAGAGATTGAGACCATAAACTCATGTTTACAATGTTTACTGAGGGAATAAATCAAGAGAGAAGTAGAGTCATTTTCTCATAGACTTCTATACAACCAGAGGAGTCGCCCCCTGGTGGACAGCAGAGAGAATGCAGCTTTAACACATGAAGCATGGGCTTCATTTTTCAGAACCGGAGGTTGTCGCGTGGTATTACTCTAAATTTATACGACTTTAGTTTTAAGAGAGGAATGAAACAATCTGGTAATTTCCTCAGAATGAATACCTGAAAGCTAATTTGATAATAAACATGTTTCCATGTGTGTGATTATCAAAGAGACATGAGACAAGGCAGCCTCTCTCTCTGCTCGTTAGCCTCGTTAGCCTCGTTAGCCTCGCTGACGTGTTTCACACGTTGAATGTTTATTAAAGCGACATGTTGCTTGTATGAAGCTGGTTGTTCACAGGGCTTTCTACGTGTCAGGAAATGTGAAACACACACACACACACACACACACACACACACACACACACACACACACACACACACACACACACAGAAGCTTGTAAAACAGCAGCAGCGTGATGTCACCTTCCACACACACGCTAAGAACACACACACATTTAAAGAAGTGAAGCAGAGTTTGTTCTGTTTTAATGAAGCACAAACACACAAACGAGTCACTGATGAGGTTTTACAGATCTCACCACATGTTCTCACTAACACACAGCTGCTCAGGGACTTTTAACTGGTTCTGAACCAGTCTCAGTTTAGTCCTGATCCTCTATAGACCTCCATCAGTAAACAGACCATCAGAGAGAAGATCGTCTGTTTCTATAAAGTTATTCTTAAAGCTCGTCATCGGAGCCACCGGGTCGGATTCTGGAGAAACCAGATGAAATCATGAAGGTTTACCAGAAACTCCTTCAGACCAGACTCCAGCAGAGACCAGTCCACCGTGGACAGACCCAGATCCAGCAGAGACCAGTCCACCGTGGACAGACCCAGATCCAGCAGAGACCAGTCCACCGTGGACAGACCCAGATCCAGCAGAGACCAGTCCACCGTGGACAGACCCAGATCCAGCAGAGACCAGTCCACCGTGGACAGACCCAGATCCAGCAGAGACCAGTCCACCGTGGACAGACCCAGATCCGATGTTGTTTCCTAAACATAACTTCCTGTGAAGACGGCATTTTATTTTGAAAAGACGCTGTACATGTAACGAGCATATCTTGACAGGTCGTCACTGAGATGTGAAAAACGTTCTCTGAAGGGCAACAGATAGCGTCACAGTGTGAAGCTTAGAGTCGCTGAGTGATCTGGTGAGAATGTAACACCAGCTATTTATAATAAATGAACCTGAAGGTGTTTCATTTCTTAAACTTGAGAATATAACTGCTGAACACTACTTAACTTATAAAGTACGTGTGAATGTACAACAGATGCTGAAGTAGTTTCATCTGGAATGAGAGTACCACGTGGTTTGACTTCTCATCATCCTTTTAAATAAATATAAATACATTGTTTCCTCTCTCATGTATCCTGCTTTCATTTCTTCTTCTTCTCTTCCTTCCTTCTTTCCTTTCCTCCATCTTCTCCTCTCTCTCTTATTCCTTGTCCTTCTTTCTCTCTCCTTCTCTTCCTCACATCTCTCATGATGCCCCAGAACACGTCTGTACATGTTTAAATATAATAAACTAATTATTACATTAACTCCGTCAGCAGAATCACAGTTTATTCTGCAAATAAATTCAATCTCATTTAATTTGATTTGGCTTTAATTTTTTACTGCAATCCAATTAGCCCGGATAGAAGCAGAGAGGTGTTTCAGTTCCACAGAGGAACCCGGAACGCATCGCTGTGAGGACCATAAAGTCTCAACGTCTCCAATTAAATCCTCTGTGACGAGACGCCCTCACACTGCTAAAACCATCCGCCATCTAAATGTAAATGAGTAATGCTGCAGTCATCACACACACACACACACACACACACACACACACACACACACACACACACACACACACACACACACACACACACACACACACACACACACACACACACACACACAGGTTGTTAATGATTCCTCCTGCAACACAAAGTTTCTGACAAAACTAAATGCATAGTTTCTCATTTTTTGCGATTGAAGTTTTAAAAGAAACAATGTTGCCAAGGAATCAAAATACAAAAGTACACAATAATATTAACAAAACAGTGACGTGATAATAATGATGATTATACAGTATGACATTTGAACTAATGTGTGTTTGTGTGTGTGTGTTTTTGCAACGTATCCCCATACATCGGTTCGTATTATATCTTACAAAAAGTTACAAAAAGTTACAAAAAAAGTTCCTCTTTTCGTGCGTTTTCCTACAAAAGTCCAGTTACCGGTTTCAATTTCTGCTCGTTACATGAAAACAAACTTCTGTCTTTAACAGTTTAGTCAACAAAACTACTTAGTTAGGTTTAGGAAAAGATCTAAAATATCTGCTTCTAATCCTAACTAAGTAGTTTCCTCTGACTCTCAGCATACAGACGTCTTTTTGTTCTGACTTTAATCTCAGCGCTGAACTCATTATCATCAAATCTGTTATCTCACACATTTGGTTATCAGCACGGTCATGTTTGCATCTGTGGACTTCCTGTCTGCTCTTACGTCTGTCCTGATTGGTCAACACACACACACACACACCCACACACACACACACACACACACCTGGCCTCACCTGTCAGCTGTTCGTAATCAGAGAAATGTCATCACAGTTATAAAGTGCAGTCAGAATGTCACCGTCCTGCTGCTCAAACCGTGAGGCTGAATGTAAAGAGAACTACTTTTAAACTTAACTTGGGATACAGTTTGATTTTCTATCATGTGCATAGTGAAATATTAGACATTAAAACTGAAAACAAACAGTAAAAGATCAACTTTTATGCTTTAAATGTGTATCGAAAGCAACATGACCAAAGAGAAGAGAGACGAAACATTAAAGTTGGTGCAAAAAAGACGAGTTTATTATAATGTGAGATAGTTTAAATGTTGAAACTGAACCCTTTTCAGATGGAGAACAGTGATAAAACCATGTGATCTCTGTGAGACATTTGCATTGCAAAGCACAGATGTGCTTTTACAGTATAATGTTAAAGAAACAGTCGTGTTCGGAGGCTGATGGAGGACAGATGAGCGGTGTTATTGGATGAAGACGTGATGTAACGCAGCACAGATGTTCTCCTCAGTCAGCAGCAGCTCTTCCTCCACAGCTGGAGGTGTTGGAAACGAGATACAGTGAAGGATGTTTGGTTTAGAGAAGAGCTCCGGAGACGAACAACACTCGTCTTGTTTCATCAGATGCTCAGTCAGCACCAACGCTGATGATTCAGCGCTATTTCACCCTCTTCTGTACAACTCTGACTCTGTCTTTAGGACTTCTTCATGTGTTTTGAGTTCCAGTTTTTCCTCATTCTGCTTCCAGGTTCAGATCGCTCCTCGATAAGTTCACCTCTAACTCAATAGATTCAGGGAGGACTAACAGGAATCGGCATGAAACTTCCCCAGTTTATTACTGACATAAAGACTATTACTTTTTTGTATTATTATTAAGTTTTCTGAAATGTTATGTTTATATATGCAAATGCATTAAGTAATGGAGACTTCCGGTGAATTTAGGAGAAATCTATTGACGTAAATAGACAAAGTAGTGAAATAAATGTGTTCTTTCCACTACTCTGAAGGAAAACGTGTTATGGAAGAACAACAGCCCAGAATCTCTTGCCTTAATTCTGTGTTCAAACCGAATGCAAAGCGTGTTTTCGCATCTCGTTACTCGCAGAGTCTGATGACGAGATCATTTGTGTTTATTCGCGTCACTCGTGAATAGGGAGGGACTTACCTCTGTGTTGACAACATTTCATCAATCACGGCTAAAATGACCACTATTTCTGCTTTGTACATCTTGATGAAGTCTGAAATCAAGCTTTGTCAGTTCTGTTCATGAGACGACAAACAAACAACTATAAAATACTTGTTTTCTGAATGAAGTTCAGTTTGTTTTTACATCACAGATGAATAAATGGCTTTAAAAAGCCTCGAGTGCAAAGTGATGAAAGTCCTGAGAGACAAAACTCATGTTCCACTGAAGGAAATACAGATGGTTCTGTTATGTTCTTTTTTTGTGTTCAGGTTCTGTTCGGTTGTGTTAAGGTTCTGTTTAGTTCTTTTTGTTGTGTTTGGTTCTTTTTGTTCTTTTTGTTGTGTTTGGTTCTTTTTGTTGCGTTTGGTTGTGTTTGGTTCTATTGGGTTCTGTGTTGATCCGTCCGGTGAAGGTTCACAGCTCTCAGAATACGGCTGGAGACGAGAGCATGAAGAGAAACGTGAGGTTGTTCTGCCAGAAACTTGAGAGGCGGCTTTTAAGGGTTTTGGTTTTTTTTAATTCTGTGGTTTCCAACACACACACACACCACACACACACACACACACACACACACACACACACACACACACACACACACACACACACACACACACACACACACACACACACAGTGAGACAGTGTGTCAGCCCTTCTCTCTTGGGGAGTGTAGACTTCTACATCTCCTGATCCTCTGATTTCATTCAGCTCGTAGAGTAATAGCTTTGTTTCTGTGTGTGTGTGTGTGTGTGTGTGTGTGTGTGTGTGTGTGTGTGTGTGTGTGTGTGTGTGTGTGTGTGTGTGTGTGTGTGTGTGTGTGTGTGTGTTAGACAGAGAGCTCGGTATGTGTATCGTGCGACTGTTTCTAGTTTTTCCATTAGTGGGAAAAAGGAGTTTGGTGCCTTTAGATGTTGCATCCAAATGTTGCTGAAATTTCATGCTGAACAACTTTAATGGCTGCAGAGGGTTTAGTCTCACACACACACACACACACACAAACACACAGACACACACACACACACACACACACACACACACACACACACAGAAGGAGAGTAAATTGGTCTCTACTGTACGTGAATGCAGCAGAATACAGGAGTCATTATGGACTCACATCACTCCTGCAGCTCTTCTCTTCTCAGGTTTTCAGCTTATGTATGAACTAAATACATGAAGCAGTTGGGTTGTTACATGAAGGTATTTGATCAATCTGTCAGTGATTTAATTGGACCACTTCAAAGTATATGTGAGAAGTGGGCGCAGCTGGTTTGTAGAATACCATTTTAAAGCCTTTGATTTTTACCTTTTGGTCTTCACCATCTTTGTTTTTGGAACCAGACGTGACCATATTTGGACGAGAAGCTGCAGAGTGAGGCCCGGTGACGTAGATTTAACTTTCATTTTGGCCTCGCTGTTAATTTTTGAGGCCAGCAATTTTAAAGGATATTTGTCCTCTACCCAGACCTCCCTTATTTGCATGCTCAGATCAGCAGGAGGTGATGGCTAGTTGCTGGAATCAAATTTGATTACATAAATGTATGCATGTGGCCTGAAGTGCAGGATGAGTCATCCAAACTGTTTGAATGTTTACAGGAAGAGAAAAGATGGATTTTTATGTCAAAAATACTTTTTATATCCACCAACAGAGCGCAGAATAATAACTATATTTATGATTTCTATTTCATTTGTTTTATCGGGTTATAAGTCATAAAGGTTGGACGCTGTTGTGTTAAACAAGCAGTCTGTCTATTTAGTCTTAATGCAGCTGCTCGTGTCCTTTCCAAACTGTTTCTTGGTTTATGTTCATGCCTCCGTTCAGGTGACAGCCGGGCCGGAGACATTTTGTTTCCAGATTGTCCGTGTACATTTCATTCTCATGAACATTATTTCTTGTAATTTGGCATAAAATGATCAAAAATGTAGTAAAAAAAAAAACACTCAAGAATAGATATGTTAATTATGACAAATTCACACGAATGTCTAACAGGATAAAGTGATGACATTTTTGGACAGACATGGATGTTAAACTGTAATTTGACTGGTTTGAGAGGGCAAACGAGCGTGAGGCGGTACTTGTTACTGCTAATTTGAAAAAACAATTAAATTGAAATTCCGAGCCTACTGTTTCCTCTCAATAGCTCTGAACATGGATTTCCAGGCAGAATGAAAAAAGACTAAAAACAGTTCTAGAAAATGAAAGAAAAGAACCCGCTCACAGTTTATATGAGGAGACAAAAGCTGCTCAGAAGTAATAGAAGTAACTTTGGCTTCAAATGGTCGTCCTGTTTGTGAAATGTAGGAAAAGTGCACGAGTCTGAACTTCTTCCATAGTTTCCTTGGAAAGAAAATTCCCACGAGCAAGCAGATATATGTGAAGCTAAAGATGTTTCTGCAAAATGCAACACCAGTCAGCTTTTCACAGGGAAGGAAGGGTTAAAACACACACACACACACACACACACACACACACACACACACACACACACACACACACACACACACACACACACACACATACTGGTGCTTCTGACGTTTCCAGTGCGTTGGCTGTGGTTTTGGCTGCGGCGGCGGCCGAGCTTGAGATCAACGGAGGCCATTGTTTCCCGAGAGAGAGAGAGAGAGAGAGAGAGAGAGAGAGAGAGAGAGAGAGAGAACGAGAGAGAGAGAGAACGAGAGAGAGAGAGAGAGAGAGAGAGACCAACCATTCTTTCCACTTTCCATCTCGGCTCTTGTCTGTTATTATTTTTCGTGAGGGACGGCTCATCTTTCCAGCTGTTTTTTAAAATAATGAACATGTTTTAATGTTTGTAGTGAAAAATCATTAACAAATCCAACCGCATCAGCTGCATCCGCTTAGCTCCTCTGACAAACCAACCTTTAATGTGTCTTCTGTTTGTTAGAAAGTTCTTCTGCGGTCTGTTTCTTTAAAAGAGGCTCTGCATGTCTCTTTGTCTTTGACGTGGCTTCACCCAAACTCTCAGTGAGAGAAACAGAAACACAACTCCACCTTAACGTAACTTTGAGGCTCAATATTGAGTCACTAAAAGAAAATATACGAACGTAAGAACGTAAAGGAACAATATGACCCCATACATGTAGTTTGAGCTGCAGTCTCTCTACACATGTTGTGCTTTGCAGTGCAAATATATGAAAACATCTTGCATACTTTTATTTCACAGTTTTATATTTTGAGGATTATTTTAAACAGCTGACAAAACTGTAAAACTTTTTCAAAAACATGATATATTTTATTGTCCAGATGGGACACATTTAAGCAGAAAGTTTAGTTGCGTTGCTGTTAGCACTGTCAGGGTAACCCCAACCTTTGAAGGACCGTCTGGATTTGTCTGATGACTCATCAGTTTATGAATCTGTAGTGACTCACAGCATGAAGGCTCTAAGTTTGCCGTTGGCTGCGTTTTTCAACGGCTATTACTCCACTTCCACTTTCTGTGCCATCTATTTGGAAAGGGCGTAGTCTGTAGATGTATGTCATGGGATGCTTTTTATTTCCTGGGTCAACCAAAGCCAGATATTGCTGTGTGGTTATTTTATTGATTAACAATTTCTCTATTCACTTTCCTGAGAAATGCACAATATCATTACATATGCAGACGATGCAATAGTGTGATTGGAGATTTGATCTTGTTTCACTGTTATTGCAAAGAGAAAAGTTAGAACCCGTTTGGAAGTTTGCAGAATAGACGAGCACAAAGAAGTCAAAATAATATTATCCCTATTCCTGAAATCAGTGAGACACTTTTCTATCTTTTTTTTACATTATTTTTTGTTCTTTCAAAATCATAGTCATATGAAGAATACATTCAAATATATGGATGTTTTTTTTACCTGTTACATGGTTCAGAAAAAGCATTCAGCCAATGGAAGCTTCAAGTTGGATACTTCCAGGTTATTTTACCTCCAGGAAATAGACTTTTACAGAACTGAACCTTAGTTTCAGCCTTTAATAGGAAATGTAGATGACAATATTTTTTTGTGTCCCCACAAACGGTGGAAGTTAGAGGACTAAATGTGTTCAGGGCTCTTGAATACCAGATGACTGAAATATGCAGTAAAGTGATTCCCAGGTCAAACACGTCTCTCTATCTTCGCATTTTTTTAAAATAAGATCTGACTGCTCTGTCTTTCCTCGACAAAGGTGACTTTTTCCCAATCTAACTGGCAACATTATTCTGCATGTGCATGGTGTTTTTGTAAAACTTAAAAGTGAGTTGGAGATCTGGGATTGGGGCTGATTATTGTGTATGTTGGGGCAATGCTGACTTGGTGGAAGAGAACATTTCCCGTACACTTAACCGTCCTAACCAATCAATCCCCTTGTCAGTCGATTGATTGGTTGATTGATTGATTCCTCTCTGGGCTGCTGAATCCTTTAGCTAACAGCACGACTTCTCCTGTCTTCTTTATTTCCACCTGATTCCTGGAGTCCAAATCTTTCAAAGACAGTTCCTAAACTACTCTTCTCTTGTTCCTCTTGTCTCCTGAATCCTAAAAGTCCTTTTAACCTTCTTCTTGAGAACGTTTGTCTTCGTCCTCTTTGTCCTTGAATCTTTGATAATCGACAAAGGATGCACAAGCCAACTCGACTCTGTTTGTCCTTGACGTCTGCGACCTTGCCTCCTGACTTCTAACAGGTGTAGGTGTTTGCCTCCTTTATCTATGGTCTTGTCTCCTACCCTTTTCATGGGTCCTATCCTCTTGTCGTCTTGTGTCCTGTCCCCTCGTGTCCTTGTCTACTAGCACCTTGTCTTCTGAGTGATATTACCCCACCTTAACATCTTCAGTGGAGGTTGTCCGTTTGTGGAAGTTCATGAATTTATCCTCCCACCATCACCTCCAGTGCTGGGCTGCAGCTCCACAGACTGTAACGTGATGCTGACGGAGGCCCAGGGGAAGTTCACGTCGCCCTGCTACCCCCAGAAATACCCCAATTCTCAGGCCTGTAAGTGGACCATGCAGGCCCCCGCCGGCTTCATCATCCAGCTCTCCTTCCTTGACTTTGACCTGGAGGAGGCGCCGGGCTGCATCTACGACCGGGTGGTGGTGAACACGGGGAACACGGACGTTAGGTTCTGCGGCCCGACGGCCAACGGGCTGACGCTCAACTCCACGGGGAACGTGATGGAGCTGTCCTTTACCTCCGACTTCAGCGTGCAGAAGAGGGGGTTCAGTGTTAGCTTCCGACACGGTAGGTTCAGGATCCAGAGTCCGGTCTGCTCCCGTCCTCTGAACTAATCCAGACCAACATGCAGGCTCAAAATGATCCAGGGTGTCTTAGGGACCTTGACTAATATGATTGGCTGATGTTGTAATTGCATTGATAGGATGCAAGTGTGTAGAGGACCCTCCCAGAATGCACTGGGGGAATCAAGCCATAAACAGGAGTCTCATTTTATGTGTTCCTGCATTATAACTGTGTTTTGAATTCTAACTTTAATAAACTTGTGATTTCATTTAAAAAAATCATAATTTTCTCAAGATAAATTAATCTTTGCATCTTAAAATAAATCCATATTATACCCGATTAATTTATTTATCCAGGAAAAGCCTCATTGAGATTAAAAATCTCCTTTACAAGAGTGTCCTGGCCAAGACCTGAAAACACTTGATAATGAGCTGATTGTGATCAAGTCAACGTCTATTTTCATCCCAGTGAGAATGATCTTTGGTAATGTAATAAGTCACTTTTGGAGGATAAACTTTAGTCTGCAGGTAAAATATCATATTTGTTGCTGCCTTATTAGTTTATCTGGAGGGGAAGTTTAGCTTTTTTGTTTTTTATTGGTCAGTTATCTTCGTACAATAGCAGCATTTCCTCTTCGGGCTCCTCTGTCTCACCAGACGTCAATAATAACAAGTCAATGGATAAATCTAAATTAAAACAACCGCAATTCTCAGATAAAGCAAATAAATTGAGTTATTTTAACCCAAACAATGAATGTTTTCATATAACCTCAGTACTTAAGTAACGCCACTTCAGCAATTATTTTAATCCGTAGCTGTTTCCCATCTTTAGCCGCGGTTGTGTTCGACACTGTAGCTCTTCAAGTTTAAGTTAAAGTTCAAACCGATGAGATTTGAGGTTTCTACGTCGTAGACAGCGTTTGGATCGTCATCGTCATCACACAGTCTGAGGTATCGACCCTCCAAAGGAAGACGTGTTTTGGTGTTTTGGTGGCACACTGGATGTCAGTGTTTTGCTCTCAGCCGGCAGCTCCAATCAGACTCGTCAGACTGTTTCCTGTTGGGAAAACTCTTAACATGAAGTATCAAACAGACCAAACTTCTTCTACATCTGAACGTGTGGATGAAGTGTAGAATATTGTAAAGAATGAGTGTTTGTGTGTGAATCTCCCCGCTCTTTACAGACGTACTAAAAGGTTCAAATGGTTCTGAAGTAAAGTGGATGAACAGAAATGAAAAGTTTCTTTATTGTCGTAATTCTCTGTCAGTTAAAATCACATTTAGAAAAAGACAATTAGTTGAATAATCGATGGATGAAAAGATTTTCACTCACTTATCTTCATTTTCACTCACTGTCTGACTTTCTGTCTTCGTTGCTCCTTCTTTCTCTATTTTCTTTCTTCTAATCAACCCATCTTTCATTTTTCTTCTTTCCGTGCTTTTCACTTTTCTTGTTTATCCTTTCCTCCTTTCAATCCTTTCTCCCTCCCTGTGTTTTATTCTCCTGTTCTCTTAACTCTTCTTTCCTTTGTTGCTTCTTTCTTTGCTTAAACTTCTTTTGTTCATACACTTGTTTCTCTATTCCTGGTTTTCTATCTCAATGATTTTTCCTTTCCTTTCCTTTCCTGCTACCTTTTCTGTCCTTTTCTTGCCTCCCATCCTCTCCTCTCCATCTCATCTCTATAGTTGCCGTGGCGCTGAGGAACCAGAAGGTCTCCATCTCCAGAGGAAACAGTCATATCACCGAGGTGTCCGGCTCCGTTTCCATACCGACGCTCAGTCAGCTGACCATCTGCTTCGAGCTGGAACGCAGCAGCCAACATCAGGTACACATCACCCAGAGGAATACTTCATCCATCCTTTACTCTAGATGTTACCTGGAGTTCTTTTCTCCACGGAGAACAGAGAATCCAAAATAAAATAAAAAGTCTTGATGAATCCAGTCGTGTGCTCACTACTTCACAAACACATGCATCTTCACCAAAACCAAACTATTTAAACACTTGGAGTTAGCGTATTTCTTCTTTGAGCCTGTTTTCGAGAAGATGCATGTGTTTGTGGAGTAGTGAGCAAACGACTGGATAAATAAGACTTGGGTTATTCTGCATGGATAACGGATGTTTTAATATAGTTTTGCTGTTAAAATTCTTTTGATTCTTCGTTCACCTTGGAGGTGAAACAAAGTTTTCTTCAAGGATTCGAGATAACATGTGGGGAGTAACTGATATACATTTTGGGGATATAGTACTCCTCTTTGGCTCAATGCGAGAGAGAAGGTGTGGCTGTGGTCAAGCGAGCTAGAGAGTGAATGAAAAAAGAGAGCGCTGTTAGTGAGAACGTAAAGTGACGATCGGTTCTCCTGGTTCCTGAACAGAAAGAGTGGATCTTCAGTTACGTCGACAGCAGCGGCAACGAGGCTCTGAGTTTTGGCTCCGATCAGACCGGCATGAAGATGATCGTCGACGGGGTGGTGTGCCCCATCGACTCCATCATCACCTCCGCCGACTTCACCTCCGCCATGAGGCCTTACTGCGTGCTCTGGTCGTCGTCCAACGGCCGGGTGGGAGTCTACTTCAGTGGGAGCTACTGGGCCCGCACCTGCTCCTCCTCTAGTGGACACTCGGTACCAGCAGGAGGACAGTTCCGGTTAGGAGGTAAGCTTCATCCCAAAGAATGAGATCTGAGACGGCTGGTTGGTTAATCCAGGTTGAAGGATATTCAGTAGGGATGTACCGGTACTGTGCTCATGTACTTATACTGGAAAAAACTACTGGGATACAACCAAAACCAACAAGCCACCAAGCTGCAGCGATAACGTATGTACAGACTACAAAAGTCCAACAACACGTGTCAATTTCTGCTTGTTACATGAAGAGTCCTTCCATCTTCACAGGAAACAACTTAGTTAGGTTGAGTAAAAGATGGTGAAATACTTAGTTAGGTTTAGTAAAGATGGTGAAATACCAAAGTAGGGGACCAAGATGATCCAGTATCTTCATAAAACAGTCCATCTGAATTATTTGCTCCATTGCTGAAATTAAAACCTGAGCTCCTAAAAAACACAGAAGCATCATGTGACGTTGACGGCGTTCTGTCCGTGTGTTTCAGGGCAGCACAGCTTCAACGGGAACGTCTACAACCTCCGTCTGTGGGACTACACCATGACGGTGCCGCAGCTGATGGCGCTGAGCTGCGACATGGTGGGGAACGTCATCGACTGGGACAACGCCCACTGGACCATCCCGTCCGGATCGGCCCAGACCGACACCACGCTCAGCTGCAGTGAGTACCGTCACGGTCCGTCTGTCAGTCAACGAGGTCGCAGCAAAGAAAAGCAAATCAGTGAAAACATTCAACAATGTAACGTGTTTTGATGCTGTTATATTATGTAAAATACCACGGACACACTCAAACTCAATAGTGTACCATGCAGGAACTTCAAGCTCTAAATGTTTCAGTCTGTAAGCTATCAGGGTGGAAAATCACAACCAGACTTCAGCCAGATTCTGGTCACTTCTGACTGCGGCTGGTAAATTAATTGACTCCATCCACCAGTTTGGCTGCTGACCAACCAGCTCTCTGGTTCCTGCTCTGACGGCCTGTAAAACACACTGGGAGTATTTACACTACACACATATACATTACTATATTACCAACAGTGGACTATTATACCAATCCAACCAAGTTGGGACCTCTGTTTCTGGTCATTAAAAAATGAAATAGAATAAAAGAATTACTTATAACACACACATTCCTATACGACCAACAGTGGACCATCACACTACTCTGACAAAGTGGGGACCTCTGTTTCTGGTCAGTTGAAAAGCAATATATATAATAAAAAATGTATATGTGAGATCACGTAAAATGTGTGCACAAACACACACACACACACACACACACACACACACACACACACACACACACACACACACACACACACACACACACATTCTACTGTGAAATCTGAAAAGGACATTAAATCATGGGCAATTACAGCTTTTGTTTATTGCAAAGTTTTTCACAGTTACTTAATACAATTTATTATTATGTAAGCATGTATAATGCATTATGCACACCCAACCCACACACATACACACACTGAAAACACACACACACACACACACACACACACACACACACACACACACACACACACACACTGGTACCAAAGGCCACAGACTTCTTTGACACACTTAAAAACCTGAAACCAAGTTTACATAATCAACCGTTTTCTTACCGTATTTAAGTATTAAAATGAAGGAGAGTGCAAGAGTACACTGTGTGTGTGTGTGATGTGTGTGTGTGTGTGTGTGTGTGTGTGTGTGTGTGTGTGTGTGTGTGTGTGTGTGTGTGTGTGTGTGTGTGTGTGTGTGTGTGTGTGTGTGTGTGTGTGTGTGTGTGTGTGTGATAGTGTGAGTGTGTGTGTGTGTGTCCACAGAGTGGTACTCTACCTCTTCTTAAAAGCTGTAAATGAGTGTGTAGCCGCAGGAGGTTAGCCGCAGTGGTTTCAGTGAAATTCCTGCCAACACTGTATGTACCCGCTGGAGAACGGGCCTCTCTGTGTGTGTGTGTGTGTGTGTGTGTGTGTGTGTGTGTGTGTGTGTGTGTGTGTGTGTGTGTGTGTGTGTGTGTGTGTGTGTGTGTGTGTGTGTGTGTGTGTGTGTGTGCACATGCTTGAATGCCTTGGAGACCTGCAGTGGTTTTCAAGAAAATGCATGATTTTGCACAAAGCTTCCTGACTCTCTTGTAGCACACACACACACAATCACACACACACAGACACACAACACACACACACACACACACACACACACACACACACACACACACACACACACACACACACACACACACACACACAGTAAAAAGGCCACAGAGGGGGGGTTTCATCACTCTACCTGTCATGTTCTCTATTGTGATCCACACTGACGCAGTATTGAACCAACGTATGAATGAATTCCTTCATGTTGGCTCTGAATCACTTTATTATTATTTGATCTAATTATGCAAAAAAATAAGACAACATTAACAACATGACATAAATATTAACAAAGTGAACAGAAGCTGTGAATTTCTAGAAAAAGAAAAACAAAAGAAAAAGAGACGAAACATGAAATAACAGGGATGAGTTTGGTGTTTCGATGATCAGCACAGATTTAGTGAAACAGGAAACCTCTTTTTAAACAAATCTTATTTGAAAGTGATAACAAAGGTGAACACACTCTAAATATGATCATCTATTTTAGTGTAGAAGTGCCTTTGAACTTCAGTAGGTGAACGTTATAGTTAACAGAAAAACATACAAATTCATGTTGGTTTTGACTTTAAAATGTGTTGTTAAAATAATTAAACTCTTAATTAATGATTCTTAAAACTGTTGTATTGAGCTCATTAAATACTCAATATGTACATTTAAAAGTGGAATGTCACTCCTCCTCAAATCCTCTGACGCTGTTCGCTTCGATAATATTGTCATATATATTAATACTGTTAAAATACTCTATATATATTAACTTTCTACCTGAATTCACAAGGTAACCAAGAGAGAAATAAACGTTCTCAGTTTGTATATTGACGTTTTTGGGGGGGATCCGTCTAATTCCTGGACCTTCAGACGACCTTTATGTTGTTTCATCATCTCATAATTTCTCAATGACTGCTTATGCCTGCCTTAATTATTAATCCATGGTGTAATTAATACTGCGTCTGTGTAATTAACCAGCCTCCCATCATGCAGCCTGTTCTGAACTAACGTGACATATCTAACATCATTGTGTTTCTCTGCAGTGACCCAACGCTGAAGCTCTGTTCTGACTAACCTCTCCTTCTCTTCACAGTCTGCTTCCCTCATTGCATTCACTTAACTACTGCAGCGCCAGCTAGTGGTGAGTGTTGCTAACAGCATGCTAATGTATCCGTGTGTGTGTGTGTGTGTGTGTGTGTGTGTCCTGGAGGTTTGTGCTAACAGAGCTATGATGCATGGATGTAAATGTGCAGTTATCTTTTGGAAAAAGGTCAGCTTTTCAGTCAGTTTGTGCATAAACAAAACGTTTCATATGATGTGTTTTGTATCAATTTTATTTTCACTGATATTCAGCCACTAAATCGGACTAAAACTCGCTCTGACGTCGATGTAGGAGGTCGTTAGCTCAGGATCAACGATGGCCGAGGATATGGCGTAGCTCATCTAATCGTGTTCTCAGGTCCGGACGGTCGGGTGCGTGTCGACGCCACTCGTTGCTGCTCATTTTGTGACATGTCGGTCACTCCAGGACTCCGATGACTCCGGTGAGAAAGGTTTTCACAACACCGCCGAGGAAGTGTCAGTCAGAGAGAGACTTCCTGTCAGAGAGAGACTTCCTGTCAGAGAGAGACTTCCTGTCAGAACGGCGCAGGCCATCTTGAACTTGTTCTGCAGCCCTGAAGTCACCGCTGACGGGCTGACGGGCTGAAGTCTGGTTGGCATCGTATGAACAGCATAACCTGTCCGTGTAGAGGAGCTGATGAGGCCGTCTGTTGAATCTGAATCTATTTCGGTTTAATTTGGTCAAACAATGAGGCAGAAGTTTTACTGTCTGTATCCGTCAAAGCTTGTTTGTTGTGTCCACTACGCTACAAACGCAGTGATCTACTGAGCATGTGCAGAACGCATCCTCCAACGGACGATACAAACAGAGTTAGTACGTATTCGTGGTGTCCGCAACTTTCCCTTTACGCCTCCGTTTGGCATTATAACCGAGGCTTAACCAGCCAAAGACTTTCACAAACCGGCCACCCAAAGGTTAGCTATAACTATAACTACAGGGAGCGGGATGGGTCAAACTAAATACAATCTCTCCGTCAGGACACTGCTGTTCGTTTCCCGCGTGAAACAAGAAGTCAACGTTGATTTATCTGTCACTTAACTTCTGTTCTTAAGTTAGCACATTTCTGTCATTATTTTAACCCAAACCACCATCTTTTCAGTTTCCTGTGAAAATGGACGTCTATTTGAAAAGATTGTATTCGTGTTACGAGTTTGTTGCTGGACTTTTGTAAGACAAATGAGGAGTAACATTTTCATAAGATGTCATATATATATTTTTTTATGACAACTTAATGATGGCTGAGAACTGAACTTATAAAAGTTGAATCCATTTATCAGGCAGAAATCTCTAAATATTCACTGATTCCAGCTTATGGAATGTGAGGATTTGCTGCATTTGCATTTTTATATATTTGTGTTTTTGACTGTTAATTCAAAGAAGTCGCTCGAGGCTCTTGGAGCTTATGAAGAACTGTTCTCACTATTTTCTGACCTAAATATGGCAAGATGTTCAACAGACAGCAGAGTGTTGCACGGCTGCATTTACTGCACAGCTAGAAATAGATGAAGATGAGATAAAGCTAATTGATCCCTGAAGGGTGAACTGTTTGACTCCAGCACGAGGAAACAGAGGATTAGTTTGGGAGAAGAAAACGAGTGAAATATTGACTCCACCTTCGCAGATACGATCACCATGTCAGGAGTTCACAGGTTTCTGAAGGTTCAGATGCGGGTCAGGGACTAAAGGAACAGTCAAACATGATGATGAGCGTGTGAAGGTAACACAGAGAGACAGCAGCACTGTGAGGACCGTCTGAGGGAAATGTTGTGTTCTAGTCCTCATATGGAGGTTTACCGAGTCCAGGAGGGAGTAGACCAGGTAGCTGAGCTCACATCTGGCTTCTGACAGCTCGTTTTATCGCCTCAGAGACAACACACTTTGACATTTTCCATTCTTCAATGATGGAGGTTTTATAGCTGCAGGCTGGAGGAGTATTGTTTCTCTGTCTCTGCAGTCTTTGAGGTTTTTACTTCGTTTACTGTGTTTAATAAAACACACTGCTGCTTGGTTAAAAGTCCTGGAGACACATTTTTATATATTTTATTTCATAAATGTCTTAATCGTCGGATCTGGTCTTTGCTGAGCTGCAATAAAATAATATTTTCAGACGAAGGATTAACATTTGGTTCATAGTTCCTATAAGCTATGATTATAGTCATGTGTCCTTTTGTAATAGCACCTGTTATTGTCTCTGAATCCCTAAAGGTCATTCATTATTTCTGGTACCAGCTGAGTCCTCTGAGACTGGACACATGTTGACTTCCTGCCGGGAGGTTTAGGCTGAAAGCTCTTTGGTTCTCTTTAACAAACCTCAAACAAAAGGTTGGCTGGATGCAGCTGTTTTTCTCGGGACAGTCTAAATGAGTGTTTCATGATCTGAGCCCTCTGTTTAAGGTTATTAAAATTATGATTGTAGATTATGCACAGACAATACAAGTGACTGACTTCTGGTTTGTTAACTTTTTTTTAGATTTAGATTTTAAAACTTCAAAATATATATATATATATATATATATATATAAATATATATATATATATATATATATAATATATATATATATATATATATTTAGTAATTGTAGCTCAAATTTAATATGTAGATACATCAGAGCCTCCCAACTCTTTCCACACAGAGAGGTGCGTTTCATTCTGTTTACCTTGAACATGTTTTTCTTTTTTTACGAGGCTACCAGAACGCTGTGGACCATCTGAAGCCGTTTTAATGTTCCTCTTTAGGCTGTTTATGAGGCTGGTGTTGATGGAGGCAGAGAAGCAGCCGCCGCCTGGCGCCTGACCAGCTCTATGTGTGTGTGTGTGTGTGTGTGTGTGTGTGTGTGTGTGTGTGTGTGTGTGTGTGTGTGTGTGTGTGTGTGTGTGTGTGTGTGTGTGTGTACATCTGTCTTTGTGAGGACCAATTAGTTCAGAGAGAGGACATTGTTCTGATTGACAGGAAGGTGAAGATATGTTTTAGTAACTGGACAGGTTAACCAGGGAAATATGACGAATGTTCAGGCAACCTCTGGTTCTGTAAAGTAATGTCAAAGCTTCATGTGTTAAAGCTGCATTCTCTCTCCTGTCCACCAGGGGGCGACTCCTCTGGTTGTATAGAAGTCTATGAGAAAATGACTCTACTTCTCTCTTGATTTATTCCCTCAGTAAACATTGTAAACATGAGTTTATGGTCTCAATCTCTAGTTTCAAGTCTTCTTCAATACAGCATGATGTTCATTTAGTAAATGATGCTCCATTTAGAGTCAAACAGACCATAAAGCAGGGGATGCTTTAGGGCGGGGCTACACACTGATTGACAGGTCTCTACCGTACATACATACATCCAGCTGTGAGCGGTGACTCTGACTGTGGAACACGTCTGAACACTTTCAAAATAAGAAAACATTACTTCTGTACACACATGCAACCGTGAACTTTGACTAAAGAGCTCAGAGCTCGGGTAACTGAAAGAAAGCTTCTCTAAACATGCAAAATTTAATTTCAAATGTGTTTGATATTAGAGTGAATCCGGGCGTTTAAATCAACTAACGAGCAGTGGAAAGAGAGAATCTAAATCCTGGTGTCTCTGCCAGCTCAGAACGACCTATTTTTCCCACTAAAAACCAAGCGGCTCTGTGAGCAGGCAGCAGATGGAAAAGCTTAATACGCTGGATGTTGGTTAGAACGCAGAACGCAGTGTTATTACAAGTGTCAACCATCGGTTTATGTGAAAATGCTTCAGAATGTTTCTGTGACCGTGAACCACATTCACAAACCTTAAATAAAGAGGCCAACTATAACCGCCTCCCTCGCTGTCAGTGATAAATGTGTTTTTTCAGTTATGATATTGAAGCCTGGTGTTGAGTCATTAGTTTAATTACAGTTCAGCTGCTGCCGTCGCCGCGATGACACCGTGATAGAGAATAAATGTTTTTATTTACATTATCTCTCAGTCATTGGAGCCTCTGACTCAACATGACTTCCCTTTCTGAAATTCATCAGGATTAGTCATTTCTGTAAAAACATGGAAATGTGTGTTTCTCTTCCTGCAGATAAAAAAGCTGTTTTGACAGCAAAGGCCTACATTTAGGTCTTCTCCCTGATTCAGAATGAATAGATGCATTATAGCTGGTTATTGGTGGTAGTTGTCTTTATCTCCATCCCTCCTGACCAACACTTTCTCCTGCTAAAGAGCTCAGCGGGTACAAGGCAGAATTCATTTCCTCTAATCACAACATGCTGCTCGGAGGGAGATAGCCGAGAGTAGAATGAAGGGAATCAAAAGAGAGAGAGAGGAAAGGAAAGGAGGACATGGAGGGAGATAAAGGGAGAAGAAACGGAACCAAAGTGGGGTAAATAAAATGATAAATACGTCGTCATGGTGACGTCACACGTTGGTTTCTGGATGTTTTGAAGCCTTGAGTTTGTCGATTTGGCCGTCACCGTGTTGTTGTTTTTTTGCAACCAGTGAACAGGAAGTGACCATATATGGACTGAGGAGGAGTGACGTAGAGACGCCGTATACGTCTCTGGTGTCGACCTGTCAATCAGTGTGTAGCCCCGCCCTAAAGCATCCCCTGCTTTATGGTCTGTTTGACTCTAAATGGAGCATCATTTACTAAATGAACATCATGCTGTATTGAAGAAGACTTGAAACTAGAGATTGAGACCATAAACTCATGTTTACAATGTTTACTGAGGGAATAAATCAAGAGAGAAGTAGAGTCATTTTCTCATAGACTTCTATACAACCAGAGGAGTCGCCCCCTGGTGGACAGCAGAGAGAATGCAGCTTTAACACATGAAGCTTTGACTTCACTCTTCAGAACCGGAGGTTGCTACTTGGGTAATAAATAAGAGAGAAAGAGGATGAAGACCCTAGACACACAAGCATTTACAACAGACAATAAATTCATTTTTTTATAGTCGATTTGTTCGGAGAGGTGACGTAAATTTAGTTTAACTTTGGTGAACTTTGACATTCACATTTGTGCCGTTGACTGATTCCAAAACGACTTTAAAGTGCCGACATTAGAAACAAAAAGACCACAGAAAGAGATGCAACATCAGCCAAGACAGAAACTAATAATAGATTTACATCTCTCGAATGAATTATGGTAAACAATAGGTAAAACGGCTGCTGTGATTGGGTACAACCAGAACTAGTGGTGCAACGGACCTGGATCAGCACTAAAGAAAAAAGGGAGCAAATATAACTTTGACAGATCCTTAATCACTTTCTTTTGTTGCCAATATGAGTTGGCAGATAGTTCGAACCCCTCCTCGTCATTGTGGCGTTTTGCCTGTTACATCTACAGTCTGTGTTCATATCTCTGGGTTACACTCGTCTTTTGATTCTTCACAGTTCATTTCGTTTGTACGAACAGCACGTGTAAAATAAACGCCTTTGTTCATGCACGGAGTTCTGGAGACATCTGAGGATTCTCACGCTACGATGCCAAGCGCGAGGATAAACAAAGCTTCACCAATCTTCCAGCACCAACGAAATTTACGAGGATCAAGGAGGAAGGAGGCGAAGGTGGAGGGGAGAAACAAGAGCAAGGAGAGTGTTCACTGTTTGAAAGAGAGAAGAGGAGAATAAATGAAAGAGAGGGAGTGAAGAGGAGAAAGAGGAGAAGAGCAACAGGTGGAGGAAGAAGGTAGATGTGACGGTGCACAATCCTCACCTCCTTTGAACCTCATGCCATCCACGATTACTGAATTCCTGCTTCTTCACTCGGCTGATCGCTGCGATGATTTACTGACATTCACTCAAACACATTCCTTCTGTTACCGTGTGTGTGTGTGTGTGTGTGTGTGTGTGTGTGTGTGTGTGTGTGTGTGTGTGTGTGTGTGTGTGTGTGTGTGTGACTCAACAAAGTCTCTGCTTTCACTGCCTGTTCTCCCACTCCGCTCTGAAGGCCTGTGAACATACAGCCTGTGTGGGCCGAGGCAGGATTACATTTCCAACGGCCAAAGTACTCGAGGAGCGCTTGATTTCTGGCGGCTGTAAGCGCACAGTTGGTGAGACAGACTGTCCCTGAAATAAAACATCAGGAATCTGATCAATCAGTGTCGCCCCACAACCCACAGTCTGATTCATTATAGACCTGCATGCTATCAGAAGAAAAACACTCTGAGAAAGTTTTCTTGGATGCTAAGTATCAGAGATTCATGTTCATGTTCGTTTTTAATAGATCATTATATAACTAGACTGAAGGTTTATCCAGCCCTTGTCCAGTGCATTCTGGGAAAGTTCACCACAATCCTTAACAGGATGGAGGATCATATGTTGTTATAAAAACAGTATTATGTGCATATTTGATACAGCTGTGGCTGCAATCTCTATGTCAGTGCTTCCTGTGTTAAAGCTGCATTCTCTCTGCTGTCCACCAGGGGGCGACTCCTCTGGTTGTATAGAAGTCTATGAGAAAATGACTCTACTTCTCTCTTGATTTATTCCCTCAGTAAACATTGTAAACATGAGTTTATGGTCTCAATCTCTAGTTTCAAGTCTTCTTCAATACAGCATGATGTTCATTTAGTAAATGATGCTCCATTTAGAGTCAAACAGACCATAAAGCAGGGGATGCTTTAGGGCGGGGCTACACACTGACTGACAGGTCGACACCATGGCAACGTCCAGTCTGGGAGTTGTTCCTAATTGGACTGTCGAGTCTTCAGGTCTTTGCACACAACGTTCATATTTTTTGTATTGCTATATTTAAAACTTTCTTGTTAATGTAATTAATTAATTAATTAGTTTGGGATTTTCCAATGCACCAACATCATTTATTCAGTTTTGTCTCGTCTTGCGAATATCTGCCAATTAATAGACTAATAAAAGACATTGGACTCAGTGTGGAAGGTTTCTGTGCATTACTATTTAATTGGTTGACAATTAAAAAAACACATACAGACTTATGTGCAAATGCGTTTAGTCATGTCATCATCTTGTTCACATTGGTTTGATAAATACAACTTAAAATGAACAAACTGACCTCAAATATTTAATATAATTGTGTAATATTTTACTGCTGCATAATCTCAATTGTGCCTGAATGAGAGTGTGAAACATGACTTTTCCTCCTAACCTGTCCCAACATTAATCCAACGTTCCCTGATCACGTTAACTGATTAACCTTTATGTTTTTAATCCCCCCCCTAAAGGTGTATCCCCGCCCAGCACCACACCGCTCACTACCAGCTGTGACTCCCCTGGACTGGGCTGCCCAGGTAGGAAAAACAAACACATCTTCACGGTGAACACTGTCTTCAGCAGCTGAAAAGCTGAAAACACTGGGCTGTCTGTTATCCACTGATCCACTGATTATCTCAAAGAAATACATTTTACATGAAATATTTTCTTCTTCTTTTGAAGTAGAATCACATTTGAACCAAACTGAAAACAGTGATCACTGATTTGTTTCGCAGGTTAAGAGATATTTAGACATTCATCTTAATTATAATCTCAATGTTTAGTTCGAACTTGTTTCCATTGACATAGTTTGTTAAATGAACAGCTATATGTCTATTATCTTTTCACACTTTTAATACATCTGGAACAAGAAGAAACATATATACATTTTCTACTTACCTCTCATTGCTTTTGTGAACTAAATTCTTAAAATCCTGCATCATCATCATACATGGACCAACATGGGGAATCCATTGTGGTGACTGACTGCAGTACCTCTGCTTATTGATCCTCTATGGTTTCACAAACAAATAGCTGATTATGAGCCTTATTTGTCCAGATGTGTCATTAATAATGAGGAAACAGATGAAAGAAGGTGAAGAACTTTAGTTAAAGAAAGAAGAAAGGATGGTGATCTCGTTGTTATTCTCCTCTTTATCAATCTTGATACCATGGTCACCAAATGATCTTTCATCTTTACATATCACATATCAGGACATTACCTCCATGACAGCTGGTCATCAGCAGATGGATTTAATAATAATAATAATAGTTTAGTCATTGAATTTATGCTAAAATCAAAGGAAAAGGCATTAAATCAGCCGTTTCAACTGATCTCAGTCCAGTTTGTTTCAGCTTTCAAACAACCCTAAAGGAACCAAAGCAATCATGTAAATACACCGGCTCCTTTGAAAACAAATCAAGCAAGATTGCTGTGAAAAAAAACTCTCTATCAAACTTCCACTTTGAAATGAAATCCAGCCTAGTTTGAACCCAGATGTCCAGACGTCTTTTGAACTGCAAATCACCAAATAAATACACAAGAAAAACTTCTAACAAATGACTTCACGGATAGTAGAAAGATACTCATACAGATTCAACTGACATTCATTGCAGAAGTTAGTTATGTTTATACTTCATCCATCTCAGAACTGCAGACTCTCAGATTGTTCTTCAACATATTCGGATCAGTTTACCCCAAACTCCATTGTCTGTCAGCGATATCTGTCCTTGCACCTTTTCTTGAAGTTAGTTGATTGATTTGTGTTGATTATTTAAACATTCTGCACTCCTACTCTACTTTGATGAACTTCTTACCCTCGCTGAATCCTTGAAGAGGTTTTCAACGTAGAACTTGTTGTTGCTGTTCTCCTGACGCTCCTTCAGGAACCATGAGAGCATACGTTGTGTTGTATCTAAAGAATGGATCCACCAACCTACTGCCAAGAATGATGTATATAACGGAGGTTTTCCTCCAAGACCACATACATATTTAATGCAGGTGAACCCAGTGGGAATCAAACTCTCAAACTTTGGCAGCATTAGTTCCATAAACTTCTCCTTCCACCTCACAGGAAGATGTTTCTGCTGTCAGTCTCTGCTCTATGTGTCTTGTTAAGGAAGTCCCAAAGCCCACAACATGTCCTGAACCCCCTAAAGCTGTTTAACCCACGAAATGGATTCAGGACGTGTTGAAAAGATAAACTCTCTAACCTCCACCGGACAGGTCTGGTTCCCAAAAGCCCAGAACGCATTCTGACCTCCAGACTCTCCCCAAATACTGTCAAACTGCTGCGAACAAGTAGAAAGATTGAATGTCTTAGTTTGAAGAGAAGAGGAGAGAGGGATGATGGAGGAGGAGAGACAGGACTGAGAAGAGAAAGAGACCAAAAGAAGAAGGGAAGGTGAGGAGATCAGAGGAGACGATGGGATACAACCAGAAGAAACAGGAGGAAGAAATATGATATAATGAAAAAGAGAAGAAGTGCTGAAACAAATCTAAGTCACTTTCAGAAACGTAAGATAATCATCCAATCATGGAACGCATATCTGCTCATTCTGGTTCTGGCTTCACAGGTTAGCGTTTTTATATCATTCTAAACTGATTGTTGTTGATTGATCGGACCAAAGAAGCAATCTGAAGACGCCACCTTTGGCTTAACGAACTCGCAACAACATCGTCAAAAGAAAATGTGTTCGGTGTCAAGTGCTCTACAGGTTGTAAGTTATGATTTTGGGCTCTATAATGAAACTGGAATGAGAAGAGGAAAAGTCAAACAAGGACAGGAACTCAGTCCAGTTATCAAAATGACAAAATTCTCCAAAGGAAACAGATTCTCCACTCTGCTTACACCACCGAACCCTTCTTCAGAAGCTCCATTAACTGCAGATTAGTTAAAACAAAGTGTAGGATGGTTGTAGTTTAGCATTCACCCTCTGCTGCTGTCTCTAATCAAACAATGTGGGAGAGACATCGCCTCGGGCATGCTCTGTTAATGACATTTTCCTGAAATGACCCGTCTGTGTCCTGAGGGGATCTGACACGTGAACGTTTTTAAAGAAAACCACCCCAGGGTGCCGTTCTGCTCCTTTCCTGCTCAACCAGAACCGTTAAAACTGGACTACTGTCCGTGCAAAGATCATGACCCCAAGAAACATCTCGCTCCAGCCGAGCCCCTTCCTCCAGGAGGTCACGTGATCTGGAACTTAGCAGTAGCATTGGGTCAGAACGGTAGCTGACGACGTGTCACAACCCCACTCCGTAAATGTCAGTTCTCACAGTATCTGCTACGGAGGCCTCAGAGGGACATTTTTCTAAAGGTCACTTTTTGTGGGATTGTGCTCATGAGAGGAAGGGAGTGGAGCAAATTAAGGTCCAGAACATAAACGACTACAGCAGCCCAGTGGGGTCAGCGGGCCATGGGAGAGCACGCCAAGGGTTCAATGTGGGTCATGTAAAGAGCAACACAACTACTGAGGCTGGGAGCAAAGCATTCCTATTCTTTTGATTGACAGTCTGGCTTTGTATTCCCAGACCACCAGGAATGAATCCCCCGGTGAGAACTGGTCTGCTTCAGAAAACAAACCTTTATCGAGGTGGAATTTAAAGGAAGGGTATTTAGTTGTTTTTGGGACCACCTCTGTGGTATTTCATGTGACTTTGTTGTCTTATTTATCAGTCACTACCCTTTCACATGCTTCATTTAGATCCTAAAATCAATAGCTGTATAAACGTTGAATTGAGACCTGGAAAAACAAGTTTGGTTCAGGATATCATGATGTGTTTGCAGCAGTGAAATGGAACCTGAAAAGGACTGTGACTCAGTGAGGAGTACGGCATCATTCTAACCATTCTGAACTATCAGTAAACTCATGCACCGGTACACACCGCGGTTCTGGTCGGTGTGCGTCGTTAGTTCACTACACAGCTAACGTCTGTGGTACTTTGGTTGTTGGTTTAATGACTGCAAAACAAGTTCAGTAGTCAGACATGAATCAGGCCCTGTCTACAGATGTTTTATAAAACAGATATTTTCCTCTATGTTTTGGCCTTGGATGGTGATTATGGAAACCTCTGTCTTCCTTTATGTCTGTGTGGACGTGTGAAACGGAGTCTGTCTCGGCAGAAGACTTCCTGAAGATCCACTGAGATGTCAGAATATTTAGTATAAAAAGACTTCCAACCAACATCTTCTTGTGTTTCTTTGACCTAGCCTTCATCCTCACCGACAGGCTCGGTGAGCGTTTGGATTTCTTTTTTTTTCGTTGTAGTGTGGATGGAAAATATCAGTTTCAAATATAAATCTGTGTAGTCTTTATTGCGTCTTCATTTAAGTTCAGTTGGCCTTCTCTCTGGGTGAGAGGAAGCTGCCAAAATAAGAGTCATCTTAGCTTCATATTTTGTTGTTATGTGTTTTCTGTCACACACATTTATTTTGGTTTCCCAAGTCCAGTTGATCTGGTCTCATATTTCATGACACATCACTGTTACAGAAACCCTCCTGCAGCAGAGCTTCCCTGCTGTAGACCAGGACCTGGTCCTGTTAAAGGTTCTGCTCTGAAGACCATCATGCAGCTTCACCACCATTCATCATCTGCTGCATCTTTCTCTCTCTCATCCCCCCTCCCCCCAGCCGCTTCCTCTCCCGCCACCCCATCCACTGACTCCACTAACACCATCCATGCTACTAATGCCATCACCCACGGTAAGCAACCCTCCTCCTCCTCCTCCTCCTCCTCCTCCTCAGCCTTCGTTCTCTTTTTCAGCTTCGTACGCCACCTTTATTTACAATTTCACCTCCAACTCCACTTCTTTTCACTCCAACGTTGTTCTTTTGCTTTTTGATCACTCTGTTATTTCCCGTTTATTCTAGTCTCTCAGCTTCCCTCCTCCCTGTACACCCTTAGCTTTCTAAATGCTCATTCATGTTGTTCATCTGCTCTGCTGATGATCCTCAAGGGTTTATCTCTTGATCTATGTTAATGGTACACCTAAGCCTACTCTTCTGCCTCCTCTCCTGTAAATTTAAAATACATTTGGGTCTCATCTAAAATCCTCATTTACAGTTCATCACCAAAAACAATTATCCTTAATGGTTTTTTGAAGAGGCTCTGAACCCCCTGGAGTTGTGCCATGGTTGACCTTTTCATGAAAAGTTGCTCGGAACTATTTTAATTTCCGTGCACCTCTAAAAAGTAAATCTATATTATCATTTGTTCTCTCTATTATTCATCATCTACCTGAGAGAAAGCTCAGCTCATTCTGCTCTGATGAATGGGTCCATATGAACGCGTTTGACTAGATGAATATATTATCTAACACTGCATTAAAAAACGACTTAATTAGCCTTCCTGTCATTCTTTTTTTCCACCTGGGAAGTTGGAATGGGGAATGAATGGTCCCATAATTTATGAAAATCAGCTCTTGTTCTTTGATTAGGTTAATAAGGACACTTTTGTTCTAACAAAGAAAAGTGCAGTTCCCTAGAATTTTTAATTTGTAGTAGAAATGAAGTAGTTATACTTTTAACTTTGCACATAGTGTGACTTTTTAACACAAACATGCAGGAGGAAAAGTTTGTCGGGCTGTACCTGATGTCAGCGTTACGACCATTTTGTTTCCATGTGTAGTCCATCTCGCTCTGCTGTATGCTTTGATTTGTGATCTCCAGTTCTCCCTCCCATCACTCCATCTCCATCCACCATCCCTACCACTAGCATGCCACTAACCCCAACCATCAGCACCACCAGCACCACCAGCACAACCAGCTCCCTCTCCTCTGGTAAGGCTTCATTTGCTTCGCCGCTGTGATGTTTGGCCATAACCATCTCTAGACTGTCCATGAGAATAAGAACAAAAGAGTTATGACTGAATGTTTCCACCCTTAAATGTGTTGGATTCAGGACAGAAAAGCTCGGAACAACAAGAGTTCTTGATTGAAGCCCAGATATATTTTTTAATATTTTGAATGTGACTCCACTAATGGCGACAGATATATGATGCCATTGTTTCAGACAGAGGAAGACAAAAGTCATTTCTCATTGGCTGTCGCATTGAGCGTGCTTTTGGGAAACCCAGTTCGTGCACCAAATGTCAAAAAGACTTTTGCGGTTGATCCTGTAACCAAACCGGCCTGGAGCGTGTGCCGTTAACGCAGGCTGCTTGTGTGTGTTTGTGTTACTGACATGCCGACTTATTGTGCTAATCAGTTACTCCTACCACCTCCATCACCTCCATCACCTCCACCACCTCCACCACCAGCGCTGCTATCCCTGCATCTCCTGCCACTAACGTTGCTTCAGCCAGCAGTACACCACATGGTAAGGTAGCTAACCACGTCTGAGTGCTGTCACTAGCTGACGTCGTCAGCTCTGTTGTTTATAACAAACACTTTTATTTATTCTGTTTTTGCTTATTTATTTGCATTTTTTGTTTTGTATGAATAAGTATGAACAAAGAAATCATTGTGAGCTGAAATACCACAACTTTTTCACAGCTAATCTGTGACACTAGATTCTGACTGCTGATATCCCAACAATGGAAGTGATTTAGGTTGTCGTCCTACAATGTAGCTGTGCTTTTAGGTAGATGCCCCCACATTGTAAAATTGTTTCCCCACAATTTAGTTGTTTTGACGGATTGGAGTCCCCACAGTGTAGCTGTGATTTTAGGATAATCTCCCCACAGTGTAGCTGTGTTTTTAGGATAATCTCCCCACAGTGTAGCTGTGTTTTTAGGATAATCTCCCCACAGTGTAGCTGTGTTTTTAGCCTGATGTTCCTACAAGTCAGTTGTTTTGACAGGTTTAAGTTTTCACAATATATCTGTATTTTCGGGTTGATGTCCCGACATCATAGCTTTGTGTTTATGAGTTGTTGTCCTCACAAAGAAGCTGTTTTTTTTAGTTGTTTTTCCAACAATGTAGCACGATTAACAGGTTGCTGTTGCTTAATGAATTCAAAATGAATTCAAGTATACACTTTTACAGTCCAAAAAGTCTTGATCAAAAACAAAAGGAAAAAAAGGTTTCCCGTTCCTTTCAGGTGTTTGATACCAGCTGTTCACAGATCAGTGCATATTTCACCTACAGCATTCCTCTATTAACCTGATATGTGATATTCTGTGACTGTTTACTCTCTCTGTAGCCCAACAGACAACCAGCAGCACGACAACTGTTTCCTCTGCTACCACTAACCTCCCAGCTACTAACCCAGCAACGCATGGTAAGAGCAACTACCGGAGTGAAGCCACAGACACAATGCTAATGCTGCTATGACTGCATGTAAAATAACATGTAGGATTTTAATTCCAATGCCTAACCAGATTTTGGACCAATATTATCTCAATGAACTGGGATGTAACTAATTGTATTTTTCATTATTGTTTAATATATTGACTTAATTATTAAATGTGAAAAGTTCAAAGGCAATGCCAGAGAAAGGCAGTAAATCATCACATCTGGGAAACTTGAATAAGTTGTTTATTGAAAGACTTACAATTAAAAGGTTGTGAAAGTAGCTGATCCATTTTCTGTTGACCAGATATTTAATTAAACTACGAATTGTAACTATGATCAAGAATGACCTTGTTAGCATAGGAAACTTGCTTTAACATGTTTTCTCATACAACCTCGTGATGCGTTAAACATTTGAGCAAACCTATCCAATCTATTTGATGCCAAAGACACTTATGACATCATCATTTCTTTCACCTGTATTTCTTTAGCTTTAAGTCTTTCTTTGATTGAAGTTTGTCTGACTGTAGATAAGTATGGCAGCATGGAGAATCGGAGTATCAAATGAATGTGTTAATCCTGGATTTTTTTATTAAGAACATGTTATATATATTGTGATTTAATTTAGCCACTTTCTAAACCTTTTTGTATTCTGCTGATAATTTAAAAACACTCTTACTACTACCATCTAAACACTCTCTCAGGGCCTTTTCACACCTTCCTCTCTGTCGCTCTTATCACTGAGGATCACCACTCTTATCTCATGGCGATATCAAATAACAAATCCGTGGTTCAGTTCGATCCAGACCTAGACCATCAAGGTTTGGTCTCTGGTCCGGGCAGTGGGTTAGGTTCGGTTTCACACCTGTACTTTCGGTTCAGATCAAACTGAAAAGACTAAAAAACAGAACCAAACGAGGTAGGTGTGAAAGGGCCCTAAAAACGTAATCATGCCATCTTATTCTGTCTTTCGGCCTCCTCCCTTCTCTGTATTGTTTTGTCTCCACAAACAGTTCCAGTAGCGACTCCTCCACTGCTGTTAGTAACTACTAACCAACCAACCACTAACATAGCTGCTACTACTGCTTCCTCTCGGGGTAAGATGCAAGTTGATACCCTCTGATGTTCTGTTTCCTGTTATTTATTCCTGCTTCCTACTTGTTTTCTCAGTAGATTGCTATCATCGTTTTAAGCTTTTCATGAATCCAGAAAAGTTTTCTCCCTTTCAACATTGTGATGTTTCACATCTGTACTTTTCTCACCAAGGAGTTTGGATATTTCCTGCTGCAGTTTGAACTGGTGATCCAAACATGAACATGAAATCACATTTCACGAAATGAATCCTCTTTTATCTCACCAGTGCCTTGATGTGATATCTCTGTGATGTCGTCAGATTCTGCTCAGGTTCTTTGTTTCATAATGATCAGAGCTGCCTCGAGATGATTCCCCTGTTGTGGTACTAACAATTTAAAACAACCTAACCTCGTCATACAAATCCTCTTCTGGTTTGGTTTCCTCTCATATGGGACATTGGTATATTTTTAACCTTCATTTCAATGATTATTTTCTCTGATTAGGAACATATTTGTAATCAAGGTACAGTTTTATTTCACTCACATCACATCGTATCAGATGCTTCTTAATCTCCGTTGTAAAAAACACTGCTTTTTGATTTTTTTGTGTTAAAATACTTTAATTTATTATCTGTAACCTGCTTTTTCACCATAATGGCGTCTGGTTTGATGTGCCGTGACCCGGTGACAGAGAAGGAGTCTACTGTGAGACCTCCAACCAAAGCTAGTGCTGCTCCTGCTGCTGCAGTTACTCCTCAGCAGCCTGGAGGCCCGGCTTCCCAGTCCAAGCCTCTGAGAAGAAGACGCCGGCATGCTTTTGAATTACCTGCTGGTGGATCCTCTATGTCTCATGCCCTTGGACCTCCAGAGACCCTCAGACAAACTAGGCCAGTTCTCAATCCCAGCCCCCTTGGGAAAGCCTCTCATCGTGGGTCCCCTGTATCCAGTCGGTCGGCTCCTCAAACCCAAGCCCCTAGACTCCCAGATAAACCATCTGAACCCAGACCCTTAGCTCCAGCCCCAGGCCCCCCTGCTCCACCTGAACCCTCTGGTCCTAGACCTCCAGCCTCCCTCCCCCGACCCAGAGGCCATCGCAGCTCCAGGACCTCCCTGGGGTTCATCTCCACCCCTTTGATCTGGCAGGGGAGGAAGAGGCCGACTAGAGGAAGACGCCCAGCTTCCACCGGTACACCACCCAGGCCGGTGGTTCACATCACCAAACCTGCACAGCCAGTCGCACTCAAACCCACAGCCAGGCCTACATACACAACTCAAACTGGTGGCTCGAAACACACAGCTGGGTATTCAACTGGGTTGAGAAATGCAACACACATTTTGGGCTATCCAATGGGTACAAGCCAAGCTACTTCACCAACTAACGTTTCATACAAGGAGACCGCTGCAACCACTCAAGACTCAAAACTCCTTCCTGAAGCAGCGCTTCCCATCCCATCTCAGGGTCCATCTCCTTTTCAGCGTGAGGAAGAGGCATCGGATACGGAGGAGTCGTCCTCATCGTCATCATCATCATCATCATCATCATCATCATCATCATCATCATCATCAGTGCTTAGCAACAGAAAGAACAAACCTGTAGCACCGCAGTGGTCGCTGCTGAGCATCAACCAAACGGTTGCCAAGGGGAACTGGACTGATCCACTGGAGTTCTCGTCAGGGTCCGATCTGTTTGTCTATGCTTCATCAGAGCTCACGGAGGAGGGCGCTGCTTTCAGCGTGTATGAGTTAGATGCTGCCTTCACCGTGGAGGAACCCGCCACCGTCCCTCCAGCCGCCATCGGCCGAGAAGTCCCAAAACAACAATCATTTGACGGGTCGAACCCTCATGGGGCTTTTGGTCCTGTCACACCCCCTGTAACTGTTTCTGAGGGAGAAAGTGAACATCTTCACAGTGGTTCGAAGAGCTTAGCAAGTGTATTGATTCCAGAAACATTTATATCTATCAGCAGGGCTCAGATTCCTACACCGGCTTTGACAGAAGCTCAAACCGACCACCGTGTCCCAAACAATTCAAGTGGACGAAAGCAGGAGGAAACTTCCTACACACAAGCTGTCACTCAGAAACTGGACACACCCACTTTTCATCCAACACCATCTCTCCTTATCCCCTCCCTTTCATCCCTCCTCTTCATCCAGCCGACCACGTCTTTGCCAACGGTACAACTAAGCTCCCCTGCTCCTCTCGCAGAGCAGATCTTTTCTTCTTCAGCGCCACAAACAGAAGACATGGCCCAGATATCCTCTTCCTCTTCCTCTTCTTCTTTAAACGGCCTAGAAAGTATGTATGAAACAGACATGACTGGGAGGGATGTTGAACCTGAAGTGGCCAGAAGTAAACTGATTAACGATTCATTTAAAGACATATCGACACAGTTACATTCATCTATGCACATCATTGACCAAACACCCTCAACTTCTTCTTCTTCTTCTGCAGTCCCTCTTCACATCCAACGCTTCTCCTCATCTACCCTTCTACCTCTTACCAACTCTTTTCCTTTTCTTTCCTTCCTGTCAGGATCTGCCTCCTTCACCTCCTCTCCCACCGTCACTCTATCAGCTTCTGTCTCCCCGGTTCATTTACAAATTCCCACCAATCCTCCTCTTTTCTTGTCTAACACCCATGTTGATCTCCCGTCATCTCCTCCCCTCTGGACCACCACGCTTCCTCTTCCACCCTCTGCTCATCCAGAGCAGCCCTCCCTCTTCCTCCCCTCCTCTCCCCGGCCGGCCGAACAAAGGCCTTCAGAAACAGACGGCGTTATTGAATCTGCTCACGTTGGAGTCAGCGGGAACTTTCAGCCTTCTGTGTTGTCATTTCCTTCTCTGTCCTCAAACCTTCAAAGGGGCTTTGCGGTGACAAGTGTCGACTCAGCACCCTCGTTGACACTTCCTTTCTTTCCCAAAGCTTCAACTGAATCACAGATGCCAGTTGTTGATGGTGCACTGCTCCCTGAATACCACTTACTCTCTCTTGAAGAGTCCACTAACGATATTTCAGAAGCTCTCAGAAGTGGACTGGACCTCTCAGAGAGTAATCAGCCCATTGATACGCAATCAGGCCCGTCTGTCCAGTCAGATGGGATTCTTTTTGACTCCTCCTCTAGTCATATTGAGCCCACTCCCTCAGGATTATCTGTGGAGAATTTGGCATCTAGTTCTGCGATACTCACTCCAGATCTAGCTCCTCAGACGCAGACAGCTCTGTCACAGTTGGAGTTGAATGATCCTGATTTGGGTTCGTCAGAGGTTTTCTGGCCTTCCTCTGTGTCAGCCAGTCAGTCCTTGGTTCATTCAGATCAGAGAGACTTTAGTGATGTATATGCTCCACCAGACGAGTCCAGTCCAGGGACTCAGTCTGACGTTGTCTTTACATCAGTGCCAGCGGCTGTCATGTGGGCCTCTGAACGCAGCCCGGCTCTGCTGCGGGAAAGTAGTGATAGAATGCAATATTTACACTCTGCTCCTTTGTCTTCACATCCCTTCCTCTCAGCTTTGAGTCCCCTTCCCCGTCTCCTTGACAAGCTGCCGCTCACTTCATCCTCAGAGGCTCCTCCTGCTGCCACAGTGATGCATGTTGCCGGGGTGACAGAATGGATGGCGGGAGAGGAAGCCGCATTGTCTTCCTTCTCACCCTCCCCTGATCCCCTAGAGGAGGAGCCTCTTCTCTTGGCTCAGACATCTTCATCTGGGTCACTAGATGAGAGCTTGGTTTTGGATGCAAGTGGAAAACCAAACACAAGTCAGAACCCTGAAAATGTCGAAGCCCATGTAGACGGTGGGGGGCTCCAGCTGCAATCATCCCACTTCCTTTCCTTTGACCTAACTCCTCCTCTACTTTCACCCTCCGTTTTACCGCCTCCTCCTCTTGCAGAAACTCTCACACCTCCTTCTCTTCAACTATCTCCCTTCTATCCTGTCTCCTCCCTTGGGCTCTCTTTGTTGCCCAGTTTGCCCTCCGTTGGATTCCAACAGCCGTCAATAAACCAATCCCCCTCGGACAACCATTCAAAGTCCTTCCAAAGATCCACCACAGATCCATCAATCCAGCAGCTCCTCCCACTCAGCCAATCACCTCCCCTTTACAAAGCCTCCACACTCCCTGATGACAAATTGAAATCCAGCCACTCAAAACCCTTTGTTTCTGCAGAAGAGAATGACAAGGACGAGGTCTGGCAGCCGCTTGCAAACGACTCACAAACAGCAGAATCTTCAAAGTTTGTCAAAGATCAAGTATTGTTGCCTGAAGCCTTAAATAATCTCACTGCAGCTGGAAAACCGTGGCTTCTCTCTGCGTTATTTGACCCAGCGGATGTTGTTCCAAAGATACACATAGCAGCAGATGAACATGCCTCTGCTGCTTCTGGATCAGTCAGCACCAATGACCATGAAACTCTTTTAAATGCTCAAACTACTTCTCGCCCCCCTGATGCTGCAGCATCAACAAAACGCACTGCTGCTCCAATTATTCACAACCCCCCGCACACTTCTGGCCTCAATGTCCCCTCATCCACTCCATCCTCCAGACCCCCCTCTGTCTCCTCAGGTCGAGGCTTCATTTCTGGGCTGGAGGAGCTCAAACCTCCTGTGAGAGAAAACACAGGTGACTTTATATACCTCTCCGTGTCAAATGAAACCACTGTTGTGACACTCAAAGACTCTCCTTCAGGGCCAATTAAAAAGACAAACGCAACAAAGGCTAAAAATGCGAATATGGAGGCATCTCAGGGGGACGTGACAGGCAGCAAACAAACTCCACATCTCACTGTAAACTCAAGCACATCAGCAGCTTCAAAGGTAACCATCGCAAGTCCAAGTGTGTCGAACCACAGTGGGAATCAGCACTCAGGAGTGTTCATGAATCCAGACCTCAGTGACGGTGAAGACGCCCAGCGTTCCCCCACCCCCCCCGTGGTCCTCAATGCCCACCACTTTATAGCCACAAAGAACTGGTCTCCAGCAGTCAGTGTGTCAGCTAGCAGTGGCGGCCTCAAAAAGTTCACAATCCGCCCGACACCTGGATCCCCAACTGTGGCTTCAGCAGCCAAGCCCGCGTTGCCATGCCAATGTAAACAGCGCTTTCATTTTACATGTCTGTGTGGACTGTCATCGGGGAACAGTATGTCATGCAGTAACAAAAGAACCTGTAGAAGTAGAGAAAGAAAACAACAATCATCTGTAATAACAGTAGCATGCACTGTTAAAAGAAATACGTGATAGTAAATGTAATAAGTCTTAAAGTCTATTTATTCAAGTGGCCAAAAGTATATGGACAACTTGTCAACCTAGTTCATGTACTTTTAGTGTAGGTTTGGTCTCTTAGTTCCAGTGAAGTGGCATCTTAATACTACAGAATACCATTATATTTTAGATGTTTCTCTTCTGTGCAACAGCGTCTTTTTTTTTTATTATTGTTCCCAATAAGTAAGGAGCTCATGCTTCTTTTTTTGCAGCCGCTCTGAGCACATCTAGTTGAAAATACCTAAACTGGTTTCACTGGGAGTAAATCTCTGCAGTCGGGCTCCAAAATCATGGAAAACCTGAAACCATAAGAGTGGAGAGCTGATGGAGCAGCTCATTAATGAACATAGTTTTAAAATAACATACTATTCAGGTATATATATATGACTTTTGGCCCCAAAAATGTATTAATGCTCGATTCAAATTTATAGAATCTGGTTGAGACTTATTGGATATGAGCCATCTGTTTGGAGGATAATGCAACTTTACTTTAAAAAACACAGATTTTAAGACTTAATACATGAGTAAATTACTCATTGAGGTGTTTGGGTTTTGCAGCGCGGTGTATGAATATCTGTTTTTAATCAGTAGTTAGACTCAATAGTTAGTTTTTTCTGTTGGAACCATAGTGGTAGATATTCATAGCTGTCAATCAGGTGAAGGGGGTGGATCCCTCAGGTAATGGAGGCTGGTGATTGGTTCGTCATGGTTCTGGTGCTCTGTAGGACTTTACGATTAAGTCTAGTCGTCCAATCAGACGGTAGTATTCAGCCTGGTTCTTAGAAACAAATGGATTATCTTTATCTCCTTTTCACTCATCAACATCTCTCTATTTACTGCTCTTTCTCTTTTATCTGTCCATCATTAGAATATCAACCACGAGGATTTTTCTTTTCATTTTATTTCTCCTCTCATTTTCTTTTTACCTACAAATCTTCCATCTCATTTTTCACACTTCTTTCTTTTCCCCGTTCTTCTCTTGGTAGAGATGTCCTGCTCTGCTGCTCGTCCTCTCAGACAGTAAATCACAAACACATATCATCACATCGCATTTTACAGACTGCAGTGAAGTCCAAAAAAACAATCAGGAAAGGTCTGCAGCCAGCAGGGTCTCCCACCAGAGCTGATGGAGTAGAAGAAGTCTTTTGACCTCAGTAGAAGTTACTAACATTAATAGATACCGGAGCGACACCTAGTGGCCAACGTGACGCATAGCAGGAGAGCTGGAGCCCTAAAGATGTTTCATCATGGAAGATGAGATTTGTTTCATTTAAATAAGAGATATAATGACACTTTCTTTGACTCAATAAGTCAATAACAACATTATATAAATGTTATTATTATTTAGTTATTTGCCTTTTTTTAGTTTCATTAACAATATCAAAATAATCGATGAGTCTAAGTCAGAATTCTTCACACAGATTTTTGGAATGAACATCTTCAGCAATATATATATATATATATATATATATATATATATATATATATATATATATATATATATATATATATATATATTAAAAAGTAACTTAAGGATAAATAAATAACATAACATAAATATAAAAGAAGAAGGATATTGAAATACTAATTTTACCATTTGACTTTCCCTCGTAGTCATTTAAATTTCACTCATGGAAATGTTAATTCTAGATATATGTTAAAGGACTCTGTCATGTTACTAATATATTTTCACAGAATTACATTTTCAATAATAGGAACTATTAAAAAGAAATCTGAGATTTTCAACATAAAAGTCAAAAACTTAGCTCATATTAAAAGTTACAGACTTCTTAAAGTATTTTCTTGAAAATTTTCAGAATAGAACCGCCGTGTTTTTACAAGTAAATAGTAGATTTCTTTTATAAGATGTGTTTTTTTTCCAGAAGTCCTGTATGTAGTGAGGTGTCAGTCTGACACTGTCACTTAAATAGAGACCTAATCTGTGAATCAGGCGACAGAAACATCTTCTCCTGCAGCTTCTTTTCTGATTCCTGACGAATTCAAAATCACCTCATTCACCAAGAGAAAGAATCGGTGCTGACTGCTCGGCCCTCCGCCGGCAGCTCATTCCTCCCGCCGGCCCACTCTGTAAAACTGGAATTCTACTTAACTCAATTGGCTCCAACGGCTTGAATCATTTCCTGCTATGTGTCACAGAAAAAGACTTCCATTATAATGTGTGAAACAGTCTGAGGCAAACTGAACTCTCTCTCTCTCTCTCTCTCTCTCTCTCTCTCTCTCTCGTCTTCCTCTGCAGAGGGTTTATACTACCGGGTTTCCTTTGTGGTGGACGCCGGGTCCGCGACGCTGACCCAAGCTGCTGTGGAGCGAGCTGTGGCATTGTGGGTAAGATGAGTTCTACGTTGAACTGGATTGACTCATTTCTGGACGTTCAGCCCTCATTGGCCCCCAGAGAGCAGCAGGAGCCCCTTCAGAGCTCTGTGGTCAATGTTTAGTGAACTATTAAAACCACAGAAGCTCACCTGCACACAGAGAGATGGGCTGAAAGCCTCAAAACACAAATGTAGCTCAGACCTAAACGTCTTGTTTTAAATAAAAAATGTGAGCCAATAGTGCATACCTGAATCAACCCACTAGGGGCCTCCAAAGACAAGAATCTGGCCCTTATGAAGCGGCTTCAGCTTTAAGGATCTTTTCATTTGTTTGCATAAAACTGCAGCAAATGTTCTAGGACATTATAAGGAACATATTAATGATAAAGAGAAAGTCAGAAGATTTGCTATCATGAAAAGTCCTCAAATCCTCATATTAAGAGAAATAAAACATAATATTAACTTTGCTTCAGTCTGACTTAAATCACATAACAAACCAAGTGTGTTCTCTTCATTAAACCATTAAAGCTGTCTGCTTCTATAACTAATACAACCCAATCACCAGAACATTTCTGTTCTGTAAACCACGGAATACGTTGAATGTTGGTGTTTCTGAACCACAAAATATGTTTCATTAATAAGTGGTAACGTTGTAAAACGACTGATTAGTTTTAGGCAATAAAAGTTATTGGTTCAGGTTTAAAAAGATCATGATTTATGGTAAACAACGTAACGCAATAAAGTAATAAACTAAAGTAACAAACAAAGTAACAAACAAAGGAACGCCTCCAACAACACAATCTAATTTTTCCAAACAGCGTGAACATTTAAATGCAGCTGACCGGACAGGGGACCACTTCCTGTTTACTAATCTAGAACAATAACAGAAGAATATTGTTTTATTGGTTGACTAACTGATTTGTTTTCTTCTTACAGCTCAATCAAACGTTTCAGAACTGGACCCATTCCGTCTCCGTAGACTCCATCAGGTAACCAGAACCAGAAGGAAACACTTTTCTTTACGGTTTTTAATAACGTTTATCTGTTAATCTTTACTTTTTCACTTCCTTCTGATGATTTAAACCACTCAGACAGCGTTCATCTGATAATTTAATAAACATAAATACCATCAGTAGAACTTTATTGTTATGTATGGTATGTGAAAGGGAATTTCTTCATATTTGGCATAAATGGATGAACTGATTAGAATTTGGTGGTTGAAGGTCAAAGGTCAATTGACGATTTTGGCCATGACTCATTCATTCATATGCTAACTATGTCTTATTCACCCAAATGTCTGATAGGATGAATTAATGACATTTTGGACAGACATGGTAATACTAGTTTTATTCAAGAGCCAGAACATTTCTGATAGATAGAAATCCTGCCAGGTGTCTAATCGAAGGTATTTTGTATTTTGGTCATTTTGTACTCAGCTTACAGTATATTTCAACAATATTAAAACAATAAAAAGGTGTTTAATGAATCCTCACCCCTCTCTCCAGTGTTCAGTCTGGTTCACAGAGCGGAGGAAACCCGACCAGGTAAAACATCTACATTCATCTTCATTGATGTCCTTCTGTCAGTTTCATCTCCTCAGAATGCTCCTCATGGTTTTATTGTCATAAGCTCATCATCTCTGTCTCTGGTCTCCAGCTTCTCGTGCCGGGCCCTGCTGGTTTATTACTACATCACCAATGAGAGTCTGGGTGAAGCTGCTGTGTCCTCCAGGCTGTCGGTCAGTGAAGGCCTCATGGGGGACGGCCTGCAGGTCCACTCCGCCTCCACGGACGTCTCTTTAATAGGTAACAAAATACACAGCATTTCATAAAAATATGTGCAATCCACTGTACTATACTACAATTATTCTGTCTGTTTACATAATATTTTAGCTATTGTGGAATTTTAATGTTTTTTTACTTATTTACTTATTTATAATACTTGTTTTGATCTTGTTTTTTACTCATGTCTCTTGTTTGCGGGACTAATAAAGGATTATCTTATCTTATCTGATCTTATCTTATGTATTTATTCTCTCTTTTCAAACACAAACTCACTTTCATTACTTTTCTTATCTGATTTATTCTCTCTATTTGTTATTCATGAGTTTACTTGATTCCGTCTCATTCCTCCTCCGTCTGGGTTTTCTTATCTGGAGATTTATTTTGTCCGATCTGAGCTGTTTGTCTTCTTCTTTATCTTTTGTAAATCTTCATGCTCGTGGTTTTGTTTGTCCAGTTCCGTTTGTATTCCATCTTGTTGTCCTTTAACTCAAACTCTGAGGTGACTCCTGTTTCTATTTTTTTACGTCTCCTAACAGAAAACTGTCCCGAGGAGAATCCGCGCCACTACCTCTGGCCTGAGAGCCGACCCACCGTGACCCGGTTCCTGCCCTGCTTCCCCAACAAGGACCAGAGCACCTCCAGGACCTGGTAACACACATTAACAAACACACACACACTGTTTTATTTAATCTTTGTTTGTCATAAAAGAACCCTTTTAAAATGACCACATCTTCAATTTATTATTTTTTGAATTATTGTGTTTTACTGATTAAATACTACTCAACAATTCATACAAATATTACAAAGCATCTGCATGAAAATGTGTTTTTAGAAAACCCTTTTTGTAAAAAAAATCTTAAGTTTTAATCAGAAAAGCCTAAAATAAAGAGCAGCAGGGGTGGAAGAAGTACTCGAACCTTTTACTTCAGTAAAAGTAGAAGTACCACACTCTGAAAATACAACATATCAAGTTAAAGTCGCAAATTCAAAAAGTGAAAGTACAGAAGTATTAACAAAAGTAAAAGTGAATTATTCTGATTTTAGCATTAATAAAAACCATGTCAGAGCTTTTTAATGTCGTAGTTAATCAATGAGGAGATGATTTTAAATACTTTGTACACTACTGGGTAGATTAGTATTAAAGTACTCCATCATATTATATAAGTACATGATGTTGTTTTTTATGTTAAAAGTGACGATGAGTTGCAGTAAAAAGTACAATATGGGATGTAGTGGAGTCAAAGTATATTGTAATATAAATAAATACTCAGGTAAAGTACAGTACTTGAGTAAATGTACTTAGTTACTTTCCACCACTGAAAAGCAGGCTTGACTGCAAAGAGGTTGTGGGTTCGAATCCCTCCTTGGATTGTATAACTCTTTATTATAATGTTGTCCTTTGTGTGTCTCAGTCTGATCAGTCCTCAGAACCTCTCCTCCTATTGGTCGCCGGCAGACGTCACCAACTGCACCGACATCGACTCCATCCAGGTGTCTGCAGGTACGCTCAGCCGACAGCCAATCAGAGCTCAGACTGAGGCAGGATGAGTTAAAATAAAAACAAATGTTGAAAATAAAAACAAATGTTGAAAATAAAAACAAATGTTGAAAATAAAAACAAATGTTGAAAATAAAAACAAAATGTTGAAAATAAAAACAAATATTGAAAATAAAAACAAAATGTTGAAAATAAAGACAAAATATTGAAAATAAAGATAAATATTGAAAATAAAGACAAATGTTGAAAATAAAAACAAAATGTTGAAAATAAAAACAAATATTGAAAATAAAAACAAATATTGAAAATAAAAACAAATGTTGAAAATAAAAACAAATATTGAAAATAAAGAAAAATGTTGAAAATAAAGACAAAATGTTGAAAATAAAAACAAATATTGAAAATAAAAACAAATATTGAAAATAAAGAAAAATGTTGGAAATAAAAACAAAATGTTGAAAATAAAAACAAAATGTTGAAAATAAAAACAAATATTGAAAATAAAGACAAATATTGAAAATAAAAATAAATGTTGGAAATAAAAACAAATGTTGAAAATAAAAACAAATATTGAAAATAAAAACAAAATATTGAAAATAAAAACAAATATTGAAAATAAAAAAAAATGTTGAAAATAAAAACAAAATGTTGAAAATAAAGACAAAAATTGAAAAGAAAAAAAAATGTTGAAAATAAAAACAAATATTGAAAATAAAGAAAAATGTTGGAAATAAAAACAAAATGTTGAAAATAAAAACAAAATGTTGAAAATGTTGAAAATAAAAACAAAATAAAGACAAATATTGAAAATAAAAACAAATATTGAAAATAAAGACAAATATTGAAAATAAAAACAAATATTGAAAATAAAAACAAATATTGAAAATAAAGACAAAAGAAAATAAAAAAAATGTTGAAAATAAAAACAAATGTTTGAAAATAAAAACAAAATGTTGAAAATAAAAACAAAAAACAAATATTGAAAATATTGAAAAGAAAGAAAAATGTTGAAAATATAGACAAAATGTAATAATAGACACTGAGAAACGTTCTTTGTTATAATAATAATGATTTCATGATAAACATTATTCTCTCTTTGTGTTGTTGTTTCAGAGAACGCGTTGGAGGTCGCCGTGCAGCTCGCCGTCATCACCAACAACGAGCTGTCCAATGAGGAGGTGAGAACCGACCTCTGCTCTGAAACCACTTCCTGTGAGGAAGAGCGTTAATGAATCTTCATCTCCTCTCCTCCTCCTCCTATTCCTCCTCCTCGTCCTCCTCCTCCTCCTCCTCCTCCTCCTCCTCCTCCTCCTCCTCCTCCAGGTGTCTAAAGTGGTGATGAAGGTGAAGGAGCTGGTGAACGTGGCTAAGATCAACAGCTCGTTGGCCTCCACCGTGGTCACCATCATCTCCAACGTCATGACGAGCTCCGAGAGCGCACTCGCCTCCTCCTCAGAGAAGTACGACGCTCTGTGCTCTACTCTAATGTGTACTCTATTGTACTTTACCCTGTACTCTACTGTAGTCTACTGTAGTCTACTGTAGTCTACTGTACTCTACTGTAGTCTACTGTACTCTACTGTACTCTACTGTATACTCTACTGTAGTCTACTGTACTCTACTGTACTCTACTGTATACTCTACTGTAGTACTGTAGTCTACTGTACTCTACTGTAGTCTACTGTACTCTACTGTATACTCTACTGTAGTCTCCTGTATACTCTACTGTAGTCTACTGTAGTCTACTGTACTCTACTGTATACTCTACTGTAGTCTCCTGTAGTCTACTGTACTCTACTGTATACTCTACTGTACTCTACTGTACTCTACTGTAGTCTACTGTACTCTACTGTAGTCTACTGTACTCTACTGTAGTCTACTGTAGTCTACTGTACTCTACTGTATACTCTACTGTAGTCTCCTGTATACTCTACTGTAGTCTCCTGTAGTCTACTGTATACTCTACTGTACTCTACTGTACTCTACTGTACTCTACTGTACTCTACTGTAGTCTCCTGTACTCTACTGTATACTCTACTGTAGTCTACTGTACTCTACTGTATACTCTACTGTAGTCTACTGTACTCTACTGTATACTCTACTGTACTCTACTGTATACTCTACTGTAGTCTACTGTATACTCTACTGTACTCTACTGTAGTCTCCTGTACTCTACTGTAGTCTCCTGTACTCTATACTCTACTGTAGTCTCCTGTACTCTACTGTAGTCTACTGTATCCTCCATATTAACTCATAGTTTGGGCTCCTCCCCCTCAGAGCTCTGAAGACAGTAGATGAGTTGGTTCAGAAGATCGAGTTTGACGGTCCGTCGATCAGCATCACCTCCAGACACCTGTCTCTGGGGATCTCCACCCTCAACACCTCCATGTTCAACGGGACCTCCTTCAGTGCCTTCCTGCCCCCAAACACCACCGACCCACAGGTAACTCCACCCACACACAGGTAACTCCACCCACTCTTCAGTAGCTTCACCTACCAACAGGTAACTCCACCCACCCACATGTTAACTACACCAACACAGATATAACTCCACCCAACCACAGGTAACTCCACCCTCTCACAGGTAACTCCACGCACACACCTGTAGGGGGCCCACTAACAGTTACCTCCACCTACCATGTAACACTAACAGTTACCTGCCCACCAGTTACCTCCACCTACCTATAGGTAACACTACAGGTTACTCTGCCCACTAACAGTTACCTCCACCTACCTATAGGTAACACTACAGGTTACTCTGCCCACTAACAGTTACCTCCACCTACCTATAGGTAACACTACAGGTTACTCTGCCCACCTCCACCTACCTACAGGTAAACTCAGGTTACTCTGCCCACTAACAGGTAACTCCACCTACCTATAGGTAACACTACAGGTTACTCTGCAACAGTTACCTCCACCTAGGTAAGTTACTCTGCCCACTAACAGGTAACTCCACCTGCCACCATGTAACTCCACGCCCACACAGGTAGCTCCACCTACCTATAGCTCACTGCACATACTCCCAGGTAAGACTACAGGTAACTAATTCCTTTCCTCCTCCTCCCTCTCCTCCTCTCTCCCCCCTCAGATTGACTTTGAGTCAGAGAGGAGTAACCCTTTAGCTCAGGTGAGTCTTCCTGCGTCTCTGCTGTCCGGCGTGTCCCTGAGTGATGAAGACAGGTTGTCTCTGTCCAGAATCAACTTCATGTTCTTCAGCAGCACAAACCTTTTCCAGGTGAGACCTCCAAGGAAAAACACCAATAAACGATCAATAAATCAATTTACATATCATTGATCAACTGTTGCTGTTGCAGAAAGAGCAGGACGGCCTCTCGTTGAACAGCTACGTGGTGGCGAGCAGCGTGGGGAACTTCTCCATCAGAGACCTGAAGGACCCGGTGAAGATCCAGATCGCTCACCTGTCAGAACATGTTCAGGTGAAACAACACACACACACACACACACACACACACACACACACACACACACACACACACACACACACACACACACACACACACACAGTGTACAGTGGTCATGTGATCACATTGTTGTTGTTTTATGCAGTATAGTAAAACAAAAAACATATATTCTCTTTTCATTTTTGGACATTTTTTTGTGTATTTACTTTTTTCTTTAAACCTGATCTTTTTGATTTCAATTTTTCCATTTCTTTTTTTTTTTATTATATATATTTTATTATTGTTTTATTTTGTCTTTCTATTATTTTTCTCATCCAATGTTTTTTTATAAAAACATTTTTTGTGTATATTTTGCTTTACTTTTTGATGGGTAGGATTGTGTTGGGAGGATTTGAGTTCTTTATTATTTTAATGATATTTATATTTTTTTGTTTGATCTTTTAGATTGAACTTTTTCCATTTTTATATATTAAACTTGTTTATTAATTAATTTTTATTTTGAACATTTTGCTTTACTCTTTCGTGTTTTGTGATTGCGTTGTGAGGATTTATTCATTTATTATTCAATTATTTTTCCTCTTCTTGTCCACTTTTTTTATACCTGTTTCTCTTGTGAAGCACTTTAAATTTCCATGATAAAGATATTCATTTAAAATAGATTTCACAGTTAATTAAACCATCTCTCAGGTGATATCTGTGTTACGCTTTGCAGACCTTGATCTCTTTTCTTTACTGTGTCTTCTCTCCTGACAGACACACCTGAATCCGGTCTGTATGTTCTGGGACTTCAGCATGAACAGTGAGTCTCTTAGTTTAGTAGTTTCTTCACCTCCATCTTCTGAAGAGTGTCACTGCTCCAGGTGTGATTGAGATGTGTGGTAATACCTGTGTGCTGCCACTAGGTGGTGCTGGCGGCTGGAACGGAGTCGGCTGCAGAGCCTCCTCAGAATCCAGCAGCAACAGAACCATCTGTCTGTGTGACCACCTGACACACTTTGGCATCCTCATGGTGAGACCAAGTTCATATTCAGAACTGTAAACACAAAAACAACTCCTCAAACTACATCATTTTAACCTCTGACCCCGATGATGTCATCGTCCTCTTGGTCTCTCCGTCCTGTAGGACATTTCTGGAACTTCTCCCGACATCGACCCGCAGAACAACAAGATCCTGACCTTCATCTCCAACATCGGCTGCGGCGTCTCGGCCATCTTCTCCGCCGCCACGCTGCTCACCTACATCGCCTTCGAGTGAGTGCAGTGAGCGGATGTATTGATAAGATAAGATAAGATAAGATAAGATAATCCTTTATTAGATCATGTAGAGATATTGATCAGTGCTAAACTAGAGGCCTAAACATATTTGCTGTTACAATTAAATAGTGTAAGACCATAATTCCTAAGAGACACCAGCGCTGATCATTCACAAACGTTTGCATGTTTTTGATTACTTTAATAAAGTAAGTGTCCACTAGGAGGCACTGTCACGTTTAAAAAAACACAGTATGAAGAAAATGTAGAAGAAATTGTAAACAAAATACAACATCAGTCAAACAATAAAAATAAAAAATAATTAAAAAACAAATATAATAAAACATTTAAAAATGTTAATTCAAAAAAATAACCTCCTGAAGGAATATAGAAAGACAGAATAAAACAACAATACATTTTTAAATTTAAAAACAAATATAATTTAAAAATTCTAATTTAAAAAAAAATAAAGCTCCTGAATATAGAAAGACAAAATAAAACACAATAAAAATATTTTTTTTTATAAAAAAAACTAATATAATTTAAAATTTTAAAAAATGAAACCACCTGAAGGAATATAAAAAGACAAAATAAAACAACAATACATATTTTTTTTTTTAAATAAAAAAAATAAAAAACTTCCCTAAGGAAATCAGACTGTGAATAACGGCTAGAGTTCGAAACCTCTGGAATAATCCGGACCAGAGAAGCTCTCAGCAGCTCCTCTGTGGACAATCTTTTGCCGGTAAATGTAACCCATTGATGGTTCCCATGGTTACAGGGAGTTGGACGTAAATATGTGGACATTAAAACCACGTCCATAGAGTTCTCAGTGAAAATCTGACTTCCAGCACATCACCGCTCTTCTTTCCCGCAGGAAACTACGGCGAGACTACCCGTCCAAGATCCTGATGAACCTCAGCACCTCCCTGCTGTTCCTCAACATGGTCTTCCTATTGGACGGCTGGCTGGCCAGTCTGAAGACCGATTGGCTGTGCCTGTCCGTGGCCATCTCCCTGCACTACTTCCTGCTGACCACCTTCACCTGGATGGGCTTGGAGTCCATCCACATGTACATCGCTCTGGTCAAAGTGTTCAACACCTACATCCGCCGATACATCCTCAAGTTCTGCATCGTGGGATGGGGTGAGTTGTTAGCGCTGAATAAAGTGGAAGTGGCATTCTGAGTGTCAGTGCTGAAAGGAGATAAACGTTCAGTTTAAGTCCAAAACATTGAAAGGAGTTGAATTGTCGCTTGAAGAGGCAATCCTACAATAAATGAGTGACAGTTGAAGTGTACGGACTGAAAGACGTTTGGTGGAATCTTCTGGTACTTGGTGACTTTACATTTAGTTTTGAAAGATTCCTGTTTGACTTTTTCATAGTTTAATTGACTTCATTAATGTCCAAAATAAATATTAGGAACACGTTAGGAAGGAGTTTAGTATTTTGCCCTTCATTTTTATTTTATCACTTATTGTCCACGTTCTCACCCCTGACATTTGAAATGGTTTGATCTTCATCTTGTAGGTCAAATACTGTATTCTTCATGTATTCTCTCCCTGAGTAACTCTGAAATAAGAATGTTTTTATTCTGATATGAATGTGATAACTGACAGTGTGTTGTGTTTCAGGTCTCCCTGCCGTGTTGGTGGTGATCGTTGCTGCCGTGGATAAAACCAATTACGGCCTGCTGGAGTACGGAAAGGGAGAGTCAGGAGAGGGATCCTCAGAGTTGTGAGTAACATGTACTTTTTATGGAAAACATAATTGTCTTAAAGGTCTTTTCAGATACACTGATAAAATGCATTAACTGTAACAAGATGTATTACAATGCACAAACAAACAAAGTCAGACTGAGTTTAGGTAAAAGTTGTCTGTGTTCCTACTTTATAGTCAGTTAGTGTAAGTTTTCATGAAACGAAACCAAAACTGCCATCTGTTATACATGTAATGTTTATCTTTAATTTTGATTTAAGGATTCTACAGAGTACTACAGAGTACTACAGCTTAATCATAATCTCTAATAAAGTACTAATACATCAAGCACACAGCGATGTAACGACATAAACAGCAAATACATCCACAAGAACCCTCTTTGTTTGATCAGCAGTACATCAGTGTGATCGTTGTATGTAATGTGTGTGTGTGTGTGTGTGTGTGTGTGTGTGTGTGTGTGTGTGTGTGTGTGTGTGTGTGTGTGTGTGTGTGTGTGTGTGTGTGTGTGTGTGTGTGTGTGTGTGTGTGTGTCCTCTCTCTCCTCAGCTGTTGGATCCAGAACCAGGCCGTGTTCTACACCACCGTCGTGGGTTACTTCTGTCTGGTGTTTCTTCTGAACGTGGCCATGTTCATCGTGGTGATGCTGCAGATCTGCGGCCGCAACGGCAAACGCAGCAACCGCACGCTGAGAGAGGAGGTAAACAAACACCTCGCCACATCGCAGCTTCTTTTGTGATATACATGTCTCTTCTACTTTCTTATAAATTTGCAGGATTATTATATTGTCATTGTTTATCGGGTTTCACAACTAAAAAGCA
>NC_072466.1:751361-878861 GCF_027596085.1 Anoplopoma fimbria | reverse complement strand
AACAGTGTGAACATGATCCTGTGTAAATATGTTTGTGTGTAATATCTGCTCCCTGGTTGATGTCCGTGTATCTACCTCTGTGTTTGGTGTGTAGAAAGCTCTTCCAACCAATAGCAAGAGTGGAGGACCGACGGAGGTAAAGCTAAAGCTGATTGGCTGATTGACTTCCTGCTTCCGGCATCATGTGATCCGCTCTGTGTTTTCCCAAAATGTGTTGGTGGTCAAAGCGGATCAGGAGGTTTTAAATTCAGCTTTCACAGATGAGGAAAAAAAACAAAACTTTGCCGGCAGACATTTTGGGAAAGCAGCCTCTGTGTGTTGTGATTGGCTGGTCACTGTGATGTCATACAAGGTCACGCCATCTTGTTCCTCATCCTGAGGCGCGCTGCGTGGGAGGAGGAGCCAAGATTGCACCCATTGACACACCACTAAAGCTTAAACTCCGCCCACCCAGAGTGCCCCAGGGTGGCAAAACAAGCACGCCTCCTCAGACTGCATCCAGCTAACACCCGCCACCTTTAACTGTGTTTGTTTTGAATCGGAGCAGAGTAACAAGAAGCTAACGCTGCGGCTAGCTTAGCATCAGTCACTCAGGGCATCATTTGGGTTTGTTTATTGAGATTGACGCCAAATGATGAAGATGATGAAGATGATAAACAAACATGACGTCCAAATGTTGACGCCATGTAATTAACTCCCATTTGACATTCAGGAGCAGGTTAAAGATTTATAAATATATAAGCTTTAATATAATTAAACTGATCCATGAAGGATCAGCAGATAAAGGGAGTTTCCCAAAAAAACGCAAAATGTTGACATATTTTCTGTTTCTACTCTTTACTTGCATTCATTCACTCAACAGGATAAGCGGTAACGGAGACTGAATGAATGAATGAACAGGTTTTTTCATTCAACAACAAACAAACCTGTGCTGTCGCCCCCTGTTGGTCAAAGTTGAAAACTTTAGGGGCCATGTTTGTACAGCTTTGTTAAAAATATTCAGCACGTTTGATGATGTTTGTCATTGATTTACGGTCAAATGTGCACCGGTCACATGTACGTTAGGAACTGGTTGAGCGGTTTAGAAATACTTTTACTCATGTGGTTCCAACATTATCATGAAGCATATCCTGCAAGTTTTATATTGATCGGACAAACACTTTCTGATTTATGGTCTGATTTGTGTTGTTTTGAATTTGTGGCGCCCCCTAGTGGTCGATTCTAAGGAAATGTTTTCGTCGCGTTTGGCCCAGCGGTTGTGGACTTAGATCTGAGTGCATTGGTCAATATCTTGAAAACGCAAAGAAACATCAACAAGCTTTTCTTAGCTTCGTATTAAATGTGGTACCAACCAGACATACGTTCTTTATTGTTTATGTTGAACTGTGGAAAAGTGTAGACGGATGTTCCAGGATGCTCTTCAGTAGAGTGAATGGAGCTGGATATCTGTACCTAGTTTTGTGTGAATCGTATAAAAACTATCAGCGTGGCATGTATGACTTTTAAAAGTTGACCTTTGAATATAGCGCCCCCATCTGGATGATGTTGAGCGGCATTTCCACATAACTTTCAATCAGTGATGAAAATGTCAGGTATCTATAATGTTCTATAATGTGCCATCGCTCAGGAATTTGCTCAAACATGTCTAAGAATAAGAATAAATCATCCTCTTCAGGGCTGAACCTCTAAAAGAACCGACAGGAACAGCTGACATGTGGAGCAAAGAAAGAAAAAGGTTTAAGAGCTGACAGAACTGGATGAACACATAGACAGGTTCAAAGCAAAGTGTGCTGAGTTTGTAATTGCAGTCATCCACGCTCAGGTATGCACTTCTGCTCTGTTCATTTGACTACTGAACAGTTTAGACATGACCTGTGTTCATGATGAAGGAAATATGTCACCACATGTCTTTTTATGACGGCTAATAGTTATTTTGGATGACAAATGGAGTTCTGTGGCGCACAGGTGAGCGACTTCAGCTAGTTGATTTAGCTCTTTCCATTAGATTATAAAACTATAGATGAATGATACCACGTCAGCCTGTAACTGGGTTATATTTTCACGTCTGGCGGAGCATCAGAGCTCGGACACCTCGCCCTTTACATGCTGAATTGGGCGCTACAGTTTGGCCTTTAAACTGAAGCGCCTGGTTCAGTAACCCTTTGAAGTCTTCTCAGCATCTCTGCTCGCCAGGCCAACATTCCCCGTCCACGTCAGCATACCAGGATTCTGCCAAAGCACGCAGGTAACCCAGCCAGAGATTTAACACACCTGCTGAATGATTCATGCGTCCTGCACTGAGGCAGCCCAGAGGTCGTGACAACATGAACATCAGGTCGAGGAGGTCATGAGCCGAGACGAGGTCCAGACTCTAAAGGTCAAATACACATCATGAGAACACTAGTCAGACTACAGACTACAGATATATATATTAGTCTATGCACTGATCTGATAACGTTATCATTTATCAGTTCATTAATTCTCAACATGTGCAATTAAGATAATGTGTCACTTGCTACCCGATCCGTACATCCTGCCCGATCGCTACTGAGCATGTGCAAACTAGTACGACACACCTGTGGTTAAACGCTCTCGTGCCAACAGTTTCTTCCTGATCATTCTACATTGTGAACAAAAAAAACTGTGTTGAAATGGGGAGGAGTAGAGCTGGTTAAGGTTTAGTTGTTAGCTTAACATTAACGGAGGTTGCGTTGAACTCATCAACTTTATAGATACATAAACTAAAGTTGTCTTAACCTAACTAAGTAGTTTAGTTTTCCTAAGTAGTTTAGTTGTTTAAACCTAACTAAGTAGTTTAGTTGTCTTAACCTAACTAAGTAGTTTAGTTGTCTTAACCTAACTAAGTAGTTTAGTTAATGATACTTTCATGTAAGATACCAGTTATTGGAGTCACTTCCAATAAATCACAGAGTGAATCAGATGACAGCGTCTAATGGAAACACTCAACAGATTATCAGTCCTATTGTATCTCCTGACTACATCATTCTTTCTCGTCTATCTGAGGTCTGTCTGCGCTCAGCCTCAGACTCTCATTGTATACTTTCCAGATGTTTGAGGTCAGAGAATCCAGTGGTGGACGCCGGTTCAACCTTTACTTCCCCCCTCGTCTTCCACCTCTGTCCTGAAGTGCACTCTGCAGTGTATTTGAGTAGAAATGTGGAGATTTGTGTTTTCGGAGGAGAAACGGGAACAAAAACATCCCAGTGTGACATCATAGGGTATTTCAAAAGTCAGAATTTCTGGACGGGACCGGCTGTGTGGAGCCAGGAGCCTCATCAGCGCCGTCTTAAAGCTAGGGTGGGCGAAAACAGCCGTTGAGATTCCGTCGCGTGCTCTCTGGCCTCTCCCTGCCACGCTACCTGCTGTAGCTCCTCCCACCGAACGTCAGTTATGCGCGTTCATGTGAATTCAGTTACATTGATAGGAAGACGAAACACGCAGGGACGCACCAACGTCGTTGCCAAGGTGACCGGACAGTCCCACAGCCAATAAGAACGGAGAATCGGAGCCTCGCTCTGATTGGTCAAAGTGTACATGAGCGGTGGCAATTTTTGGGTGCGGCCCACAGAGGCAGGGGAGAGCAAAGTTATGAGCAGATATTCTCAGAGCACTTCACCTACATATAGCTGACTGGCTATTAGGACAGTTTTGCCAAATATTACAGTAAAGAAATTACCCACCCTAGCTTTAACAGTGACAGTGAAAATTAACGCAGGAAGCAGGGAAGCCGTGACCGTGGCCAACGCCAGCAGGACCTACTGTATGTGCGCTCTGCAGCCTTAAGCTGCACAGAGACTCCATTTGGAAGAGAGGATTGTTAGTCATAGCTGCATGTTGAGCAACACAACAACTGCATTCCTCTTTTGATAGATTGGGCAGCACTGGAAGTGAGCAGAGGTGGAGCTTTGGCTGGGCGGCGTGAGAATGAAATCCTGCTTTACACTAAACGTTGTGACGGGACCGGAGGTCCAGAGGTCAGAGGTCATATTGGGCTTGATATGGCCATCGTTTTATCCATTTACCTTGATTGCTTTGGCTCAGTTTCCTTAAGAAAGTCCAAAGGTGTAAAACTTTGGAGGCTGCTGGTTGTTTCTCCAAATCACTTCATCTCTATAAATCTAAAGTTACAACCCTGAGCTCAGGTCACAGCTGCACACCCTGGTACCATGGTATAATGTCTGTAGAAATATGACACAATCAGTGTTTAGATTGGTTCCATACAAGCCTCTTTTGACTAAGAAGTTATTTCATAGCCAGAAGCTGTTCAACTGTTATTATTGTCAGATTTTCATCTTTTTGACGACCCTGGAACACATTAGGTGACACATTAGACATTGTGAAAACAATCAATTCTGAGCTCATCAGTGAAACTGTGAAGCCAAGACTGATTCATCTGAGACCAACAGTCATTCTGTGTAACTTCAACTGAACGTCTGCTGAACACAGCAGAGAGGAGAGGCTGCAAGTAGAGGCTGTAAATATATATTAATAGTTTAATATATATAGCACGTAGAGCCTAGAGGGTTTTTTATGGGCACTTGGAAACATGTTGGATATATAGATTCCAGTGTTTACAAATTTTAATTATCAAAGAAATGTAACTTTTTTGTGATTAACAATATAACTGTTATTCTGCACTAAAGACATTTTTCAGTTCTCTCTACTTCTAGCCATGATGTTTCAGTTTCCATAGAGGAGCAGGACTTTATACTGCAGTCATAAACAAGGCCTCAGAGATATAAATGTGACCGGAACAAAAAACCCCACATCTGCTCTCGGGTTCAGAGGGTTAAAGTGTTCACAATCTGATCCGTTCAGCTTCCTGATATTTTCATTGGTGGCACCAACAGAACAGTGAGGCCCCCAAGTGTAACCAAAACATATGTACAGCTAAACCCAGGACATTAGCTGAGAGCCTCCAAGGTCCAAATAACAACGAGGCGTGATAACATCCAAACACACCACTTTTTGTAGTTGTCTTCCCAGATCAGGTATCCACACATTTGGAGCTGTGATCTTGGGATCAGGCGGAAAATGAAATCTGCCTTTATGAATGAGGCTTCTGCTGTGGAGCCTGGACGTGACTTAGCGTGGTTTCACTCGGCCTCAATGAATTATTGGTTGGCTCTGTGGGCCTTTGGAATCCAGGGGCCCCAGAGGGGAGGACGTCAAACCAACAAGCAGAAAACACCAGACCACAAGCAGATTACCTGCAGAAGAGCCAGTTACACTGCTGGAAGTCTGAGGTTCACACGGCTGTTGGGCCACGATCGAAGCAAAACTATTTTCAAACGTGTGGAGAGTTGTGCAACTGGATTTCGATCTGTGTGTGTGTGTGTGTGTGTGTGTGTGTGTGTGTGTGTGTGTGTGTGTGTGTGTGTGTGTGTGTGTGTGTGTGTGTGTGTGTGTGTGTGTGTGTGTGTGTGTGTGTGTGTGTGTGTGTGTGATCAGATTTGTAAATGTGTAAAAAAAGAAATGGGGTGTTTTGTAGTGTACTGAAATTTCTCGGCACATTGACATATTTGTAGACAGTTTTTTCAGTTTTCTTCTAACATTTACAGACAGTTTTGTCTACACATTTCTAAATCTCAATATACTTAAGATTTGAAGGTCTTTTTTGACATATTTACAAATCTGATTCCGCCCATGTGGATTCTGAATACACATTTGCAGATTTCTGTACACATTTATACAAATCTCAGTACGCATTTAGAGATTCTTTTACACAAATAGAAATGTGATTACGCACACATGTAATGAAATACAGTCACACCACTCTCCACAAACATTAGCCAATAGTTTTGCTATGATATTGGACCATAAACTGTTGTCTGATTAGATATGAAGATGGAAAATGGAGTATCAAAGGTACAGAAGGTCAGCAAAACTGCTTTTTTCCCCACAGATATACATCAGTAGAGTTACATGAGGTTTATTTTGTATCTCATTGGGTTCTGTATCTTTTTCTCCTAACACCTTCATGCATCCTGGTGAAAACATGAGCTGACAACATGAAGTTAGCCGTAAGATTATTTATGTCGGGATCACATCAAAACCTCCAGACATCCGGTCTTCATCCGCGGATGGAGCTGTAATGAGACTAAATTATGGGATTTTGGTCACGTAACAGTCCGTCAGCTAGATGTTTAATTCAAAATTGATGAACTGTTTAAGATATTTTCATTCGTTTGGCTGGAGGCCGTCATGGATGTTCTTCTTTGGAGTGTTTACTTTTTAAAGGGTGGTGCCAGATATTATTGCACATACCTCTATACATATATGATGAATGTGGACTACTTTCTGTTTCTCGTGCACATTTCTCCCTCGCTCACATTCCTCTCCTCGCTTCACGCTCTTAAAACGTTCATCCTGTTCATGTGTTATTTAAACCCTATCTTGTTTTTCTTGCTGTGAAATAATTATAAATTCCTCTCCTATGTGTTAATGTGTGAAATTGGTCCTTAAACATACCACCTAAATTAAACCTGTAATAGTCTCCACCAAACGCTTTGACGGACAGTCTGAATGCTCCTCACCCGTCGCCCTCAACGACTGAATGATTGTTGCATCTAGTAATAATCCGTTTGTCCCTGTCTTTGTCTTTTTGCTCCCCGGATGCAGATAAATGTTATTCCAACCAGACCGGCCCCAAGTGCGTCTCCTCGTGCTCTTCATCCGCAGAGGTGGAGCCCAACTCCTCGTCCTCCTCGTCCTCCATCCTCCCCGTCAGCCAGATGATCGACAAGGTCAGAGGTTACTGCTCCACGCGCTCCGACAACTTCTACAAGAACATCATCATGTCCGACAGCTTCGCCAACAGCACCAGGTTCTAGAGCCGTTCTAGAGCTGATCTATAGCTCGACCGCCCTTTTGTGTTTTGGAACTGTCCGATTCGTTCTAGAAAATGTAGTGACATCATCCTCCCGGCGGCTTCAGTGACTGTTGAAGGTTCCGATCGATATGAAGCGTCACACTGGAACCCGCCTCGCTGTTCTGGGACGGCCCACAATGTTATTTAATGCTTTGCTTTTGTTCTCGAACTGCCAGCCAACACGCAAGAACCTTTAGTGCTCTTGAAGAACTCCTAACCTTCTAGAACTCTCTGTCGGCCTCACCAGTTTAGAGTCCGCTGTGTTCTGGAGCTGCTCCAATCGTTCTAGAACTCGTTCCCAGCCTCAGCCAGAAAGGATTTCTAGAATTCACACCAAACGCAAATTGAACTTTTCGCACCCAGAGCTCTATGACAGCACCTCACATTTGCTCAGAAAGTCTTTGTGTGTAAATGTATGCGTATAAACCATAGACTGTCTATGGTGCAAACAATAACCACGCTGCCGTATCTACGCCTATATGACGTTATTTTGAGTGTTGATGGAGCAGCTACAACGTTAGCATAGACTAGCACCGATCGATCCAAACTCCATTCAGAAAACAAGCATTTTAAAAGTTGTTTTCTTATCATCTTGTGGACAGTCTTATCAAGCATGTATTCAGCAACATCAACATCATTATGTAGTTATTTCAGAATCCATTTTTTCCTTATATTTAAATTAAATTACAGCAAAATCAGTTTATTTTGGGTTCATTCAGGTGTAGTGAACCAGCCGACATGAGGCTTGCTATATACAGTGAATACCCCTCTGGATGATGTTATGAACCCAGACAAGACGGCGTTTGGTTTCCCAGGATATCTGGGACTTCCAATGAAATGTAAAGAGCAGCAACAGTGGTTTTTCAACCATGATTGATGAAACGTGGTTGGTGTCTACATGGCGGTAAACCCCTCCTCCTCTCTGCCGCGTTTAATGCAAGTTACTCGAATAAACACAATTGATCTCGTGGTCAAAATGCTTGAGTAAAGCAAGGCAACAGTTTCTTTGCGTTTTGGTGTGAACACAGCAGCTTCTCTAACATTCCTCCTGAGCAACAGTCTGACCTTTCTGGCCGAGCACAGATGTAGAAGATGTTCTAGAAGGTTTTCTGCCCAATATGTCTCTCTGGTCATCAAGAATGTCTGCAGCCTTCCTGCCATCCTCACCTGACCCTGGAGCTTTGAACCAGAATCCTCTTTGTCTTTTTATTGTAATGTGTTTAATCATGTACATGGTTGGCAGACATGGGAGCCCCAGTTTTTAATCGGACTGACTCAAGATTCTATTTCTTTATCTAGTCATCAAAATTCATAAGAGCTGGTTGGTTTGTGTGTCATAATACTAATTAGGTAGCACAGTTTTCCTCTGTTTCAATGCACCAACAGCTACATGATTTAAACCAGCGCCACAAACTTAATGCACTGTCTTTGCTTTGTACGAAATTGTCTGCTAATCAAGAGCAAATCTGCCTTTTTTCTGCAAAACCTTCAAAAGGAAATCTGTGAACTTACTGCAACCAACTGCTACAAACCTGGAGCCCAAGTTGATAATCATAGACAAAGTCCCACATTATGGTTTCAAATCCCCGGGGCTCCTGGATAATAATGGGTGTGTGAGAGCTTTGCGGTGGTCAGAGAACGTTGATGCGATTCTACTGTATCAAATCAAATTATAGAATCTGACCTGGCTGCCAGAATGTGCAAAGAAGAGGAAATGAAAGGGAGTAGGGGGGAGAACGGAGAGGGGAGGAAGGCAGATAAGAGGGGAGGAAAGTTCTGGTAGAAAAAAAAGTAGGTTTTGGTGTTTTTTCATACTGTGATGTTTGTTTAAACTGTTCGTTTGTGCATGTGTATGTGGAGCCATATCCCATGTAAATATTGAAGGTCTATCTATTCTATGTGCCTTATTCTATATTGTTATAATGTGTCCGGATGGTTGCTTTAGTTCATGCCTTCACGGGGTCCTGGAAGGGTCACCGGCACTGTACATACAAACCCAAACATTCTCCCCATGCTGTGTCGGCACTTTTCAGTTTGGCGGGAAACAAGTCATAGCGTCAGAAATCCTCGGATGGATGAAACAGAGCGGAATAGAAAACAAAAGAATGACTCCATCGTGTGAGCTACAGACCTTTTTGTTCTAACTCTCAAACCTAATTAGAGATTTTCTGAACATATTTACATTCTATTATAATGTATATCATCATGGAAAACAAAGACAAAATGCCAAAGCCTATCGACACACATTTGGAATTATTGAAAATATCTTATCTCTGGAAATGTCTCAAAGCTCTGAAGTGTCCAGACAAAAATCACACAAGGTTTAATGGGGGTAATATTAACCTCTTCCTGTTGCCACATTCTGCTTTGAAGATAATAAGAACCGAGCTAACGCCAGTTGGCCACTGAGGCTCGGCTCACTGTACACGGCAGCCAAAGTTTAGCAATCATAAAAGTACTCATTAATGGCCACAGCATTACTGATCAAGTGAGGAATCCTGTTTATGTTCAAATATGATTTTTTGAATTCCGCAATTGGTAACAGCTTGGTTTTTAAAACAGGAAATACGCTTAAAGTGGCTTAAACCTTTAAATGAAAAACATTCAGAGTGCAGCTGCCAGGTTGATATTATCACTATAAAAGGTCAGTTCATCCACATCCCCAAAAAAAACCTTTCCCATGTGGTGCCCAGCCTTGCACATAGTTTGGGTTTTATTCATCTGGGTTTTGAGAACGCCTGCCATCACCCAAACACAAAAGAGGTGGATAGAATTTCATTTGTGGTGCTTGAATAATCAGAAAAGCGGCATTTGAAAAACTCAACAGCAACATCTGTCACGACAAACCATGTCCTGAATACTTTAAATACTCTTCAGAACAGAGTTCCCATCCGTTGACAGCGAGGTCTTTGGTTTATCCTAAGAAATCAAAAAGTTTTTCATCTTTTTATGATTGTAGCACCACAAATTAAATTATCATATTATTATATTATATATTGTAAATTAAACAACCTCAGCAGAGAAAATAACTGTGGCTTAATATGACAATAAGCTAGAAAATCAGTTTCTCCTAAAAAATAACACTCCAATGCAACAAAACTGCATTTTGTTTAACCTTTTGAGGAAAACGTGTTTTGAATTGGATTGTTTGCTTTTGTTGTACCACAAAGTAAAATAACATTAGAACTGTTCAAGTCCCATATGAACCAAGTACTTTCTCTTCCTAAACATAACCAAGTACTTTTGTAGATTTTCAGTTTTGTTTCAATTTAAAATGTTAAACATGTGTTACAAACTGTCTCAATCTGTTTTAAACTGCGACGGTAATCCTGGAGAAAATACCTTTCCCTCGAACGTAAATGAGAATGCAGTTCAGTTGTTTGGGAATGTCATTTTGTCAAAGACAGGAAAGTTCTTGAACTTCTACACGCTACCATTTCCTACTGTGAGCTCTCCAGTTATATGTGTTAACAAGAGTTTCCTAGATTAGCAGTGACAGTTTGGTCCATGTAAAACATCCAGTCATCAGCGTAGAGATTTATAAACGTCACTGTTACTGATAACTGCAGTGGAACCAGTTCTGTTCAGGTTCTGTTTAGGTGCGTTTGTTTTGATGTTGTTTCTTGCTGGAGCTGACTGGATGTACTTTTAGATTTAGGGATTTAACTTCATTTGGATGGAAAAGTCATGGTTTGTAAGAATCGCTTGACCTTTTGATATACTGCCTTGTTTAAAACTTTTAATTTAGCTTCGATTTAGGCATATTGAATATAAGGAGAGCAGTTGGTTTGTTTTTTACCCTTTAATTATTGCCAAATGACATAGTTCTTTCCAGAACATGTCCAAGGGCATTATTAGGAATTAATCAAGGGCACCAGACAACTTAATTAAAGTTTTTTGACATTATTAGGGACAATCAACACTTTTTTAGGACATTACCTGGTATTCAATTTTAAAAGACCAAAAACTCACTATTGCACTATATATAATATTCATGATACATCCTCCAGTTTCATCTTAAATAGAAGAGAATAAAGTAATCATGTGTGTCAATTTAGATAATTTCATGGCGGCAATATGTCATTTTTAGACTTGATTTTTCCCCCAAATATTAATAAATCAATCAAAAGTTAAGTGGAAAGAGGATACACAGCACCAATGCAATGCAGCCTGGCTAAGATATTTTGTTGAAAAGGTTGTTTTTAAGAAAGGGAAAGAAAATGGATTCATTATGTGTATTATAGGTTTCATAAAACCTTTATTCTTCCTTTGTGTTTTTTTGTCAGCCTTGAGCAAACCTGACATGTTTACCGTGTGCTATACTTTAATTTATTTTCTGGATGTACAGTTTCTCAGCCTCTGTTTCATTTAGTTTAATCTTTGTTTTAACCAGACAATCATCCGTTCTGAAAGGTAAAACACAGAGATCCTTTAGGAATTTGAGGATTTTGGATGACTCATCAAGTGTTGGCTACCCAGACATGACATCCATCGTCCACAGGGAGCCAACAGTGTTCAGCACCAGAGCTTCTTTGTGTGGAGAAGCACACGTTTTACTGAGCGTCGAGCTTGGCCCAAGTTTCTCTCTTCTTTGCATAGTGGTGGAAGATGTATTATACGGCCCTCAGAAACTAAATCCAGCCACGGTGGAAGACCAGATGAGGCGTCTTTGGCAGCTTCAGTGGCGTAGCTCGGTTATTCTGTCCGTCACTGACCCGTGTTCAGCCCGAGTGAGAAAAACAAAACCAAAGGCTGCTAAGTAAACAGCACCAAAATAAATCCCCCTAAACCCCCTCAATTAAGAAGACTGGTATGACTTGTGTCTGAAGTAGGCTCTGATTAAATCATTCATTTCAATAGTTACAGATGTTTAAAGAGGGAACACATCAGGAGAATCAACATTGAAATGATGTCCATGCGGATGTCCCACTGAGAAGGAAATGACCCAAAACTGAATAGAACAATTTGTTTCCCTATTTGAAAATGTGTTTTTAGATCCTCTATGGACCAAATCTTTTGACAGTTTACTTCTAGTCATTCATTTGTGTTATTGATTTTCACTGAGAGATTTCCACCCAGATTGCTTAAAATGTAAAAACGTAAAGGATCCGACTGGAGTGATGTACCAGATGTGTTCTGATGAGGATTGTTATTGATCTTGGCTTTTCCTGTTGTTTAGTATTTGTATTATATATTATGTTGTTGTTTTATGGTTTGTCAGTGATTTTCTTATCTGGATGTTCACTTCAGCATCTCAACATTAAAGGGAATTAAAAGTTCACAGAGGTTGAATCTTTATTGTCACCGTTTCACAGAGACAAGCGAAGATTTGTTTATTTTAAGGGTGATTTTATGGCTTGTTGTCTGACAACAGAAAAATCCTGAATGTATGCTCAGATTAAGTGTGTTTTGTAGACGGGTTAAGGTCAATTAACTGGATAAATTAAACCCTGACTCTGTGATTCAGACATTTCATGCTGTCACTGTCACTTATCCAGTCAAGCTCACCATTGCTGTTGTGTACCGCCCACCAGGCCCTCTTGGTGAGTTCCTGGAGGAGCTTGACACACTAGTCTCATCCTGCTCGGCGACTTCAACATCCAGACTGATAAGTTAGAACCTCTGCTTTCCTTCCTCTCCTCCTTTGACCTCTATCGCTCTCCCTCTCCTCCTACCCACAAGGCCGGCAACCAGCTGGATCTTATCTTCACTAGACACTGTTCTACTGCTAACCTCTCTGTCACTCCCCTCCAGCTCTCGGACCACTACTTCATGTCCTACTCCCTCTCCCTCTCCTCTCCCCCCTTACTTCCTCCACCTACCCACATGGTTTCTACCCGTAGTCACCTCCGCTCCCTCTCCCCCGCTGATCTTTCCTCTTCCGTTACCTCTGCCCTCCCTGACCCTGAATCCTTCTCTCTCCTATCCCCCGATACTGCTACTGATCTTCTCCTCTCCACCCTTTCCTCCTCTTTGGACAACCTCTGTCCCTTCACCTCCAGGCCTGCACGCCCAACTCCTCCTGCCCCATGGCTGTCGGACTCAGTGCGTACTGATAGACGGAGCCTAAGAGCGGCTGAGCTCTCATATTTTATCAGATTTTTCCTCACCCGTCTCCACTCTCCCACTCTCTTATCAGATGAGAGGAAGACAACTTAAGAGTGGAGCTCCATCAGGAGGACCATATGTTCTGTATGTGTGTGTTCACTGGACGCCAGAATACATACTGCACATAATGAAGCACAGGCCTCTGAATCCGGAACAATAGAACCCGTCCTCTCCACTCATTTCTCCTCACATCACCTCCTCCCTCCTCCTCTAATATCACATATTCTTTACTCTCCTCTGACGCTGATGAAACACATACGCACGGCCATCACAACAATACGTTCAATTATCTGTTTTGAGTTTGTGAGTTTGAAACAGCCACACGATCTGCCTGCTCAAGAACCAGTGATGAAGGGGGGAGGTTGGCCACACATCAGACCTCATAAACCCGAATATACCGTCAGTATAAAGTGTGGTCGGAAGGAAGGGGAGACGGGGGGGGCCGTTGGGGTAAACAGACTCCATCGCTCAGATTAAATTAAAGTGGATGTATGGAAGTCACTGTGTTCTATTCACTGCAGAGACAGAGAAACATTTAGGATGTTATTCAGACCAAACTTTGATTTAAAGCCGCTTTTAGTGATATTTTTATTAAAAATGACCTGAGATGCTGAGCAGGTCTTTTTTTTTTACTGGAGCAGTAAAATAAATGAGGAGGGAGGAGAACGGGGGGATTTAAATGAAACACACCTGCATTTCAATGAGGCGAAGGAGTGTTTGACGTTTGGTAATTAGCTGCATCAGTTTCTGATTGAGACACTTTAGTTTGTATCAAACAGAAGCTCTGAGAGAAGTGAGAACAAATGCTGGAGGTCCATCTTCTGAGTCTGATCCAAACTGTTTCCTTCTTCATCCTTCAGTTTATCACAAACCTTCAACATCAAAACATCTGGAGATACGAGGTTTTACTTGGACAGGAAGAGGATGAAAGACTGTCATCTGCAGCTGTCAGACAAATGTAGGACAAAATGTACCCCTGAGATGTAGTACAGTAAAAAGTACAATATGTACCTCTGAGATGTAGTACAGTAAAAAGTACAATATGTACGTCTGAGATGTAGTACAGTAAAAAGTACAATATTTACCTCTGAGATTTAGTTGAGTAAAAAGTACAGTATTTTCCTTTGTAATAATGTGCTCTGAAATAGAGCTTCTCTGAGGGTAGTTGAGGCGGTTCTTGGCGGTCCAGGACTTCTGGGTTGTGGGTTGAGGGTTCTGGTGGGTGTTTGGCATTCAGAGGGCAGGAGGTAGCGTCTGCTGCCGGTCTCAGACTGTAAGATGTGGTCGTGTTCTCCAGCAGAAAACCCACCGGGATTAAAATGCAGCAGCAACAAAGCAACAAGAAAACAGGCAGGAAACAGTTCCCGGGTCGAGGCCACCTCACTTAGACACCGAGGGGTAATTTATACGAGCCAGACGACCGCAGATCTGTTTTGAACAGAGCGGCGCGTGTTTGTGTGAATCTGTGTTTACAGTTATTCAAATGTGAAGATGAGATCTTCAGTAGCAGAAGGAGAAGTCGGGCCATCTGTTGAGAACTCCCTGTGGTGCATCACGCAGACGGACTATTCATAGAGAAGAGTTAGCAGTATTTCATCCTGACGATACATCAACCTGACGTGGACCATATGTTGATATATATGAGAGAGGAGAAAAGTATTCACATCTTTTACTAAAAGTAGGAATACCGCTCTCTAAAAAAATGACAAAAGTATTAACATACTTAGAGTGAAAGTACATGTTTGGCAGATTGATAGAGAGACCTGGAAGGGACATGAAGGGGAAAAAAAACGAAGCTGTACTTTTTCCAGATGAAAGCTTTTTTGTTTATGGTCTCAAAAATTGGTTGGAAAATTTATGGCGCAATAAATTTGATGTTTTTTACTGTTAAATCAGATCACACAAGTGAGACAAAAACTAGCAGCTAGCGTACGAAGAGGTCAAGTCTCTAGGAGACTGCTTCACCGTGAGAACAGCAGAACCGAGGTCATAACAGTGTGTTACAAAAGCATAAAAGATAAGCAGGCAGTAATCTCTCCCTTTTTATAATTATTTTGTATTGGTGTGAAAAAACAACCAAAGTTTCACTGGATAGATCTTGAACACATCGAAAACAAAGATCCACTAAAAGCAGAAGACGTTGAGAGATCAGACGGAAAAAGAATAAATTAAATCAAACAAGTGAAGACAGTTCAAGACTCAACAGCACAGATCCTGAGATTTACTTATCTTATCTTAACGGCCCAGAAAGGTCCCTGATGGTTGGAACACACAGACTTTTAGGTTGATATGTCTTTTTTCCATTTCTAAAAACAGATCCAGTATCTCGAAAAGAGTGAGTTTCATAAAGTCTGCACAAACTGAATCAGCGTGTTGGATTGAGGAGCTACAACATGATAGAGAAACAGCAAAGAGGGGAACAAAACGTGTGTTTATGTGAGAAGATGTGAAAGATTGTGAGTTAATATTGCACATTTTTCCTTATTCTCTTTATTTTCATGGTTATTTTCAAGCCTCCCCCAACTCTCTCTCTCTATCTCTCTCTCTCTCTCTCTCTCAGGAAGGTTGATCTGGCCTTTTACTTGCAGACAGTAAGTCCGTCCGTCCGTCCGTCCGTCCGTCTGTCTGTCTGTCTGTCTGTCTCTCTGTCTGTCTGTCTGTCTGTCCGTCTGCTTCCTGAGGCAAAGATGATGTGAATTGGTTTAATTCTCATTTCCATCCACCTCCCTTTATCTTTTTATTACAAACAAAAGAAAAGATATTTGGTGTGCTTAATACAAACCCTGAAGTTAATACATCACATTAAAAGAAACACTCAATTCCCATAGTTCCACCTGTCTTAATGTGCTAGGAGTGGGAAAATATAAAATGATGGATAATAATGGATGGAAGAGAATAAAGTGTTGTGTTTCTGCTACTTAGAAAGTAGAATGAACAGTTCTGAACATTGTGAACAAATCAGAATAATATACAGGTAGATAAAAGGCATTTGCAGAGGCATTCAGAATTTGCCCTTTTGCAGTGTTAAAGGTCAAATTCTGTCCACAGTGTCTCGACAATGTGACTGTTAGATAGAATATAGCCTATATTTGACAGTGATTCTTGTACTGTAGCAGGAGTACATGTAGTTTTCCAGACCTTGAATCATTGAGTTGAGGGTTGTGTAACGGAGCTGTGTCATTAACGGAGGCGTGAAATAGAGCGTCAACAGGAGCCCAACGGCCGACCTTTCCCGTGAGAGGGAGGGAAACCAATCACGGCTGATCTGGGTGAGTGAGTCCCTCCTTTGGTTTTAGTTGCCAGGTATGATGTCCTGTAATGTGTGAGAGCTGCTGTTTCAGCCCAAACTATTCTTTACTTCTGCTAGTTGAATCTTTTCACGTGGCTGAAAACGACCCGCAGTAAATGAAGGAGACTTAATTGCAGGGTAGAACTGAACTGTTTGGCCTCTGTAACACAAGGAGGTAATGATGATGATTTAATTATGGGTTAAGGAATTCACACCCTGACCCCATCCTCAACCCACTGACCCTCCCACCTGGCCCATCCTCACCCCTCCTCACCCCGTCCAGAGACAATAAGACAGCTGAACAATCAGACATTCCTCTACTAACAGCAGCATCCTTCCATCGAACCGTCATACCGTCCTGCCACCGTACTAACGTTCAATCCTTCCATCGTACCAATGTACAGTACCATCCTGCCATCATACCGTACAATCATTATCCTTCCATCACCCCATTCTTCCATTGCACCATCCTTCCATTGCACGATGATACGCTCCTACCAACGCACCATCCTTCATCACACCATCCTTCATCACACCATCCTTCATCACACCATCCTTCCATCACACCATCCTTCCATCACACCATCCTTCCATCACACCATCGTAACAGCGTAACATCCTTCCATTCTATCCAACGTACCATCCTTCCATCTTGTCATCCTGTCATCGTCCTGCTATCGTACCATCCTTCCATCTTGTCATCCTGCCATCGTACCGTCCTGTTGTCCTGCTATCCTACCATCCCACCATTGTGCCGTACTTCCATCATACTATCCCGCCATCGTACCAGCGTATGTTCCTTCCATCGTATCGTCCTGACATCATACCAACGTACCAACTTTCCATTCTTCCATTGCGCCATCTTACCATCATGCCATGATACATCATACTTGGGACAGATGGGAATGATGATGGGAATGATGATGGGAATGATGATGGATGGACTGGAAGATGACAACATATGTGATGGATTGACAGAGATTATTTAGCATTTTTTTATTTAAAAATGAATGAAAATATTTATTGATAGCAATACCAATTTACCCCCATACTCCAAATCTGTTCCAGGCAGTATCACAAAATTTACTTTTTTTGTGAAAAAAACGTCTCAATATATTGCTTTAGCTTGATCTGATTCTGGAAAATGATTTCCTCATGGTGGTTAGCGGTCAAATCTGTCTCCTTCAGGGAGAACTTGATCAGGACGAGTCTGGGCATCAGCTGTGTTTGAATTCTTGCTCCTTGGAGGACTTTTACTTTACATTCACTGTACTACTACATACATCAGATCTGCTATGTGGAGTAATAATACGGCAAGATATACATAACTGTTATCACAACGTCTTTGATATATGAAGCTTTTAAAGCTGTAAACTGTGGGTTCTGTTCCCACTGTTATCCATACTGGCGTGTCTGAGCTCATCTTATTCCTGTAGATGAAAAGCTTTAAAAACATAGACGGTGAGCTCACAATGTTGGGAAATTTAGAAAATATATAATTCAACTAGAAGGAGCCGTCGTCTTTACAGACTGCCGCCCGCAACTTATGTAACACAGAAGACAGGAAGTGAACAAAGGGCACTACAAAGGTAGTGTCTCATTAAAAGACTGTTTTCCTGGCAGTGTGGAGCGCTTCCTTAAGATGAGACTGATATTTCTGTATTCCTTTAAAACGTCAAATAGATTTTTGTGCATCAAACAAGTCCTGCATGTTGTTGGTCCAGAACAACAGAAATGACAGTATGTTTGACAGGAAGTTTAGAAAATAAAAACGGTTTTATGTGATGACAACGCTGCGGTTCAGGTTTGTTTGTGAAACAACTTGGTCATGGAAAGATTATAGTTTCGGTCAAAATGACTACTCTGTTAGGAGTTGGGCATCATCAGTGGTGACAAAGAAACCACATTAACTGTTTGTAGGAAAAAGCATCTCTACTCTTAAGATCTGACGTTTGGAGGATCCATCCGTCCTCCTCGCTCTGCGGACTCTGTGGCTCTTTAATAAAGACGAGCGTCATGAAGAGCTTTGTCATTGAACATAAACGTGTTGTTTTGGGGCATTTACCGTAAAGATTGGCTTGTTTTTCCTGAGAGGACAGTCTCGTGCATATTCCGCTCCAGTCAATCAACGGTGCTGGATGTGTATGCTGCGGTCGGTAGCCTCCATGATTAATGCTACATTTTTGTCTTAATTTGTTGTCTTTATTACTGGAGCACTTATGGCTTATTTGATAAACACACACTGCTAAAGGGGCGCCGTCCTTCCATACGGGCGCCTCAATGAGGGGACTGACAAAATTCATAATGTATAACTTTTACTTTTTATTACTAATACTATTTTAATTTTAAATATTAAATTCTAGAAAATTGGTGAATGTGGCAAGTTCTCATGCAAAGAGTTCTCCTTAATCACCAGTAAAAGCCTATTTGAGGCGAATCTGTTAGCATGAGTATGTATTGCATGAAGGCCAATGATTGGTTGAATGAATGATTGAACAGAATTGATTTTCAGTATTGTCAGAAATGAATACAAAAAGTTGAAACTTCAGCATGTCACATTTTACTGAAAGGAAGTGAGCACCAAGAGATTTTCTCAGCGCTGCCCTGAGGACACTGACATTCTTTGTCTCTATAAAAAGTAAAAGAGCGGTGGAAAGACAGGTGAGCTAAAACGTCTCTCGTTAAGATAGATGGAGGACCTTTTTTACCACCCTAACAAAACAGGATCCCCACTGGCTCTGCTTTTATTTTATTTTAAGCAGTTCTGGTTCATTAAAGACGTCCGTCAATCATCTGTCTCGTAAAACAGAAACTTTTTTTTTCTTATTGAAGTGCCATCTTTGAAGATATAGTAGGTAAAGTAGTTTATACTGAGGGCAACGTCTGAACTAAATATCAAAACAATCTTTCAACAGTTTTGAAGGTATTTCAGTTTGGAACAAAGTGGTGGACCATCATCTCCACCTCCAGACAGCTTTATGTCCCTGCTTTTTGTAGCTTTCAGTTCTGGAGCATTGAATGATGTTTGAGTTCATCATTTGTTTTGAATCATACTTTCTTCTCACTCTGCATGTCCAGTACATTTCAGATCATCAGTCAACAAATGGATGCTTTTGAATGTATATGATTACCAAATGTTTTCAAAGCTCTTTGACTCTGAGGAGGTGAAGGATGAACTCGAGGGCCGTATATTGGCTCTGCAGACCAAACCACTGCAAGCTGGAGTTTTAATGCCGGCTCAGTGGGGAAATGGAACCTGTCAACAACAACAGCTGCTGCTTTTGAGCAACAATCATTTTATTCAGTCTGTTGAGATATGTTTCCTATCCTACTGATATATTTTGACTTATTATGAATACATTGTTCAGTTGATTTAGACGTTTTTCATGATTTCTCTTTTACAGTTTTCTGTTTTTCTTTTCTTGTCACTGACACAATTTTTGGACTTGAATGATGAAAACGTCTCTTTCCTCTCTTTCCTCTCCTCCCTCTCATCGCCTCTCTTTCTCTCTCTCTTTACCTTTTCCTTTTTTTACTACCTCTGCCCACTGCCCTCCCTTTCTCCTCCCTCCACCTCTCTCCCATTATCTCACCTCCTCCTCTATAATTGGCTGTTACCTCGGGGCGATGGCAGCGACAGGCTGTTGTTTTCAGTTTCCCTCTGCTCTCTAATTATCTCGCTGAAGACCTTGATGAGAAGTCAGACAGCCGGCTAAATGACATGCAGACACTCACACAAACACACTTAACATTGCTTATTTGCGCCTCCTGAATGATGTTAAAATGTCTGCGTGTCGACAGACAGAAGTAACTGAGCGACTAGAGAGCTGAAACCTTCACTTTAGCAAAATACAAAGTGTGTGTTGTTTATTGACTCCTTATGTTTCCATGAGAAACATTACTGAACTATTCATCTGAAGTTTGTGGACCTGAACAGCCTGAAAATATAATTTAGCACATCCTGGAATGGCACGTTTATCACATTTTAAATACAAAATAAAACGCATTGTCACGCTGTAACATGACACAATAAGGTAAAGAGTCAGGTGATTGAGGGCTTAGCTTAGCATAAAGACTGGCAGTAGATTTGAATGGAATTCGGTTTGGGTTAGAGTAAAATAAAAATGGAAACACTCCACTACTTTAAAACCTGGGTAGTAAGAGGTTTTAAGGCTTTAAAGTAAAGAAGGTAAAGCTTCCTGTCGCGGTGGTGAAACACACTTCCTCCTCACTATTTACACTTTGGGACACCGAGCTCATTTCAGAGCATTTCACGAGATCTAGTGGAGCAATTTTAGGGAAACCCGACCGAAAAGGCTGAACACAGTCTCTGCCTCCCAGATGTTTGGATTGTCCTCGTTAATCTGTTTATGGATCTGGTTTACCACATCGGTCTCTCCTCGGTTACACTGACAGAAAGACAGTGAGACAGCTTCCCCTAAAGGAGGCCCCAAAAAAAGATAAAAGACATGGATACAAAACAGGAGCCCACCTTTTGTGATTCTGTCATTTTCCTGAATCAGTGTTAAGAAGTTTGTTCCAGATGAACTCAGAACTTCACAGCTACTTCATCCAAAACAACTTACAAAGAGTAACCTCTGCCAAAGCAGCAGAGGAGCTGAAAGCTGCACACAGTATTAATCATATTTAATTCCTCAGCATCCTTAGGGTTAGGGTTGAATAAGCGAGCAACAGATCTTCTCTCCCCACTCCACTAAAGCTGTTGTCATTTAACTGGAAGATTTCTATGGAATGAACATTTTGGATGATGTTCGATAGCATTTTAATTTAAATCAAAACCAGATATTGAATGTTATCAGGTTTACATTACATTACATTACAGTCATTTAGCACACACAGTCAGTAGTATGTTACATATCATTCACACACTGATGACAGGCTACCATCAAGGTGCCACCATCAGACTCTAACTAACATTCATCATCCAGTCCACACCGATGGCCTTCAGGAGCAACTTGGGGTTAAGTGTCTTGCCCAAGGACACATCGACTGCTGAAGCCGGGTAAGCTTTGCAGATGTTACTTTTAACATCTGCAAAGCTGAAATAACTCCCAACAAAAACACAACATTTTTTAGTGGCAGCCTGATTTAACGTCCAGTCCGCACCTGCAACCTAGAAACATGATGAGAAGCAGAAAATAAAAATGTCTGATTTATATCTATTTATTGTCATTTTTTAACCAGCGACAGTTGGATAGTTGGATCTTTTCCCCGGGCGCTTCTTAGCAGCCCACTGCTCCTCCGGGATGGTTAAATGCAGAGAAATAATTTCCCCATTGTGGGACTAATAAAGGCTTAATTATTAAAAAATAAGAAGCTGAATAAAATGTATGTAATAAAATATTTTATAAGAGCTTTGTTGGCATTGTAATTTAACAAATCTGGGTATTTTTCTTACAATGTGATTTCACAAAACAACGTGAGGGTACGTAATGTGTTTAAGTTACGTGTAACCGTGGTGGTAACATTTTAACAATTTAAAGTTTTAAGCGACAAAACTACTTGGTTTAGGAAAGAAAAGATGGTTGATAGGCTTTTAATAAGTAAATTTGTTACATAACTTAAGGAGAATAAGTGATTTTAAAAAAATGTCAACGTTCAGTTTTGTTTCACACAGGAAACGAACACGAGTCTCCTTTGTGAAAGTCGTGTGTTTGACCATCCACACACCCTGACTTCCTTTAATTAAAACATATTTCAATTGAAGCCGGGGAAGTTGTGTGTCCACCACGACAAAGCATCCTGAACTACTTTTAATTGGCTTTGAGTCTGTCATTTTAACACATTACCTGCCAACACCACGTAATATGCTGTTAAGAGGTTGTGGTCATTTCAAGTATACATACATATCTTGTTTGGTCGATTTTAATAATAAATGTTAAATATATAAAACTTATCAATTAGCAATTAAAAAGTGTTTTACTCGGACAGGCAAGAAGAGAGTAAAGGATAGAATACAAGGCTACAAACACACATTTCCACATATATAAATATATAAATATAAATAAATGTGTCGTCTGCAAACAAACATAACACGATGAAACTTTATTCTTTAAGGGCTGCTGGAAACTGTTCACGCGTTTGCAGATTTCTGTCATTGTCTCCTGCTGCTGCTGTTAATCTATAAAGAGCCTGGAGGTTAGTGAGTTGTCCACCGCGATAAAGCATCCTTATTTACTTTAAATTGGCATTTCTGTGGTGCTGGCATGTCATTTTACCACGTAATACGCTGTTACGGGGGTTTCACCCTGAGTTCAGATGTTGCATTAAAAAACTCCAGTCATGCCGCTTTCACCTTTTTATTTAAGGTGTTTGGGGGGTTGCAGTAGTGTCTCGCCCGCCGTCACCGAGCAACCAAAACCTGCACAAAAACTATCACACCAAATATCTTGAGATTTTTAAATTCTTTCCTTAAACATTCAGCTCAGTCACATCCAGAACAAGACGGAGCAATGTTTCTCCTGAAGAGAAGTTTTCCTTTCACAGGGATGAAATACCAGAATACCAGATCATCTGATCTGCTGCAACATGAATTTGGAAACAATCACTGATATCAGCTTCGATTATGGCAGCATGCTCAGACAAGAGGCACTTCGTAGGACTCCATTCCTGCATTTCATTGCCTCAGACGCACCATGATGAAGATGTGCAACAGATGGAGCTGCATGGACACTTCAGATTACAAAGACCAGAGAAACAAAGAGTCAGGAGCCACATGATTGAGATCACAGTGAGGGACCTAAATCAAGCATGGGGGCATTTTACGGGTCAGCGGGTGGAGGAGGCCCTGATTGATGACATTCAAGCTGTGGAGGTTTCTCGCTGCAGACCCAGCCTCCCCAGTGTATCCTCCTCCTCCTCCTCCTCCTCCTCCTCCTCCTCCTCCTGCTCCTGCTCCTGCTCCTCTTGCTGCTCACTTCTCCCCATCTGTTAAGGTACAGCTCACATTATCCTCCCTCCGTCTGGAAACCACAGCAGCCTCGGAGCCCCTCAGGATACCAATGTTACTCTGCTCCTGGGTGGCAAACCGGTGAAATCTCTGGATCCAGTGGATGTTTTTTGGTGTGAACTTTGTTTTCTTTTTGTGCGATAGTTGACTGGAAACCTTCACAGGCTCAAGGTGTTTGGTTCAGCAAGGTTTTGTACTTGTATCTCTGAGTTCTGGGGAGTTTCACGTGAAGACCAGAGTGTCTTTGATTTTATCACCTGGACGCTGAGGAGGCGAGCAGGATGGACTTACTCACTTACTTTTGGCTCCTCACCACGACTCTGATGTTGATCCACCAGCATCAAGGTAAAAACCAAACCTTCAATATCTGTCCATGTAGAGTTTGAGTTTGAGTTTGCACAATTTAAAAAGTACGCAAACGTATAAGAGAAGGCAGAAAACCCTCTGAGCTTATTGGAAGCCAACACCTAAATGATGTGAAAACATTATAGAAGCACCAGATTAATGAACATAAAATTGCATTGATGGCAAACTTTTGCTCCAAACTTACCAAACAGGAAAGTTTTCTCCTGACTTGTTGAGGTGACGTAGCTTAGCTGTAAGTTGCTGCAGTTTTGCATTTAATTGCATTGACGTTTTATTTACTGAGAATGAAAGCTGACATCTATAGCAGCATTTTTGAGCAAACATTATTACCAGATTTGAAGTTTAAGAAGTCTTTCTTCCTGGTCGTTCTCTCGTCGCTGCCTGGGTTCATAGTGGTCAAGCAAGTCGTTTGATCTCCAGAGTCTGCAGCTATAAATAAACCTATAAAAAACATTCCCACCTGCTGGGCTTCTGTTAACCCGTTACTTAGATCTGCTTTTGTCTGGATATCCCTGTTCCCCAGAGGATGAGTTATTTAATGATGGGTCACATCTATCACTTGGCCGGTTCCTCGTCTCTGAGGACAGACACAGTATTAGTTGCAGACATTGATGGTTCCCAGAAGATGTATCGTAGGGTTAGGGGTTTTCCTCCAGCTCCTCCAGCTTTGCAGTTAAACGTCTCCATAGATACTGAATGGATTACTGTGGTAATAACTTCAATTATTTTAAAGTGTCCAATACTTTGGTTTGCAACCAACTATCTGCAAAACTGATATTCCCATAAGTCTATCACGGTGAGACACGTCCTTAAATTTCTGTCTCTTTATCCCTTCTTTCTCTGATTGGCTTCTCGTTCTGACAAAAAACACTTTTTGTAGAAAATCCTTAATTTCTGTGTATTTGCAATATTTATTTATATATATTTACCGCTAGATTGTCGGCTATGAGTCTTGTGTTGTGCACTGAAGATTGAATCTGTTAACAAACATCTATTGTGTTGTTGAAATTTAAAAATGAATAATAAATGTAAGAAAGAAGCAGCAATTAAAAAGTGTTCTACCCGGATACACACATGTATAAATATATAAAATGAATCTAAATGTCCGCCACACGCCGCCCTGCAGCTCATCACAGCTGCTCTTCAGACTCCCAGTCAGATTCCACGTTCGTTCTCGAGGCTGACAGGGTTTCACCTCTGGAATGCGCTCCCTCAGGCGCTGCACATCTGTTCTTCTTTCAAGTCGCAACTGATAACTCACCGTTTTAGAGAAGCTTCTCCTGGTGCTCGGTTTAGTAAAATCTCCTTAGAGACCTAAACGGCGCTCATGAATAGAATATAATAATACTAATAATATTAGTTGTGATAGATTAGCAGATTATTTTTGGGACACCAAATTAGCATTCAACAGCGTTGAAATTCTATTGTTTATTATAATTCTACTATATATTGCTGCTTGCAGCTTTAGTTATTATTATTATTATTATTATTATTGTATTATTATCAGTAGGAGTAGTGGTAGTATTTATGTTATTAAGATATTTATAATAATATTATATTTTATATATATTTATAATACATATAATTATTATGGTACAATCTGTGTACAAATAAACAATACGAACATGCAAAATGTGAATATTATATGTATAGGGCTTTTATTGTGAAAGGTAAGAACAGAAGGAGTGGATATGGTCTGCGTTTCCTTTGTCACAGTTGAAAGTAGTAATAAAGTTTGCGGTCCTGGTTGTGTTGTAGTTTCATGGATGGAGGCTCAACTTGTTTCGTTCCTCACGACATGATTGGTTGATGACTTTATTCTAAGACCCTGTTCCAAAACGGTTTCCTGTGTGGAAGTATTCATGAAAAAGGCAACAGCTAAATCGATGTGGTGATTAATCACAAAAACAAAAACGATATGATGTTTTTTTAAGGTGAAGGCTGACTGGTGAGTCTCCTGAGTGAGTTTTTACTCGTTGACCTCGTTGAGTTGTCGAGACTCATTTCCTCCCGTTGGCCTCAGAGCGTGCTCATTACCGTCAGAGAGGAACACTTATCAGCTGGCACGTCGACTCGCTGGGCAGATGTCACCTCCGTCACGTTTCAGGAATATCTTCAGCCGAGCCGAGGGGCCTCTCAGGAATCTCTGCGCTCCCGTCTGTCAACATCTCGGCCGTTTCCATCGTCCCTACGCTCCCATTTCCATTCCTCAGGTTCCTCAGGGTTAACAAATGCCGTAACAAATAAATCAACATTGATTTCTCTTTTCTCCTTGTTGAAAGATCTGTTTGTTGAAACCCAACCACCACCTCTTCCTCCTAACCTGTTTGGATTTTAGTGGTCTTCACACCTCCTAGTTCAAGATTAGATGGGATACATATGAAATTATTTCGTGGGATATCTATGAGTTAAGGCCCATTATTTGTCGTAGGTATAGATACGGATACTGGACCAGCATGGAGTTTCACCAGCTAATTTAAAGACCTACTTTTATTTTGAAAAGGCGTAAATATAACATTTTACTTCAAGATCTCTTACAAAGCTAATTTTCACTTGATCCATTGGCAGATTATTTTTATTATTAAAAGAGAAATCCCCTAACTTCTTTTTTAAATGGGTTTCTTCCGGTGAATCATTATTATGAACATTCGTCTGTTCAACCCTGAAACAGCAGAACTGTGGAGGTCAAATCTGGTTCCCAGAATGCAGCAGGTCCATCAGGGATTGTTGACGGAGAGGAGAGCATGTCTTACTCCCTTCAGCTCCGTAAAGATTTTTCCAGCCTGTCTCGGGATTCAAACTGCAGACCTCTGGGCTTAAAAAGCTCCATTTGAATGCTGATGGTTTACATTGGCGGTCGCGTTCCTCAGCACCGTTATTACCTCCAGGGAGTCCACCAAGGTTAGAACAACACCATGTAGGTGAAATGCTGGCCGGTGTGTTTAATCTCCTGACTGTGTTCTTAAACTGCCCACACGATCCCTCTGCATACCTCCACTAACTCTCAACAGGTTCATATGAACGCCCATTAGACTGAAGGAAGCAAATGTTTTTGAGAGGCGTCTACCTGCAAAGGGAATCCGACCAATCCAAGCAGCCTGCTCGCAGATTAGGCTCCTGATCCGCCTGATCCGCCTGATCCGCCTGTGTATTGTCAAATATTGTGGAGCCCTGTGGAGCCTGTGGGCTTTTTCATAACGGGGCCAGAGATTGAACGTCGGCTTGGCAGTGTTCAACAATCTACAGGCCTCAACAAGGGCTTGGCCCTTTCCACTTTTCTTTTCCAGGAGCCACAAATGCAAATGAATGCAGAAATGTGCATGAATACATGAGTACATGTACAGAATGTATATGTGAGCTTATGGGGACGAATGCCATCACGCAAAAAGAATAAACAAATTACTGCAAAAGGAAGAAGGCATTGCTTTGAGCGCTGCTCGGAGGATTGAACCGGTGCCAAGAGCCAAAAACAGGGACCTGACGTCTAGGAAAAAGGAAAAGGTCACGGCCTATAAAGTATGAGTCATTGCCTTCAGCAAGGAAACAATAACAAGCAGCTTTCAGCATCCAGCCTGATGTCACATTCACCTCAAAACAAAGACTGTCTCATATGCAAAAGGGTTTGACTGTGTTTAAAATGGAGATTTGAAATGATTAATAATGGTGGAGAATCGTAGAAATAGAACAGCAGTAGAACGGATACTGAACTGTTTCCTGTCACAACACACGTCATTGTGGCCGTAAAGTGTTGTTGCAGCTCACAGCTTTACTCTCTCTTCTTAACGTTACTACAACACTACTCTTTTAGTCGTGACTGCAAAACCTCCGCGGTAAGGGTTTATACAAAAACAGTCACAAAGGCAATGGCACACTTAAAAATGGCCGCCTCTCTTACCATCCTGCTTTATGTATTTGAATGGGAATATCTGTTGTACTATTACTTTATGTCCTTGGTGAGAATGTTGCAGCTTGAGTTTCCCCAAATTCCTCTCAGTATTGTTTTTCTGGTTGGCTCCCGGTGAACAGAAATACAGACAGATTTAGACGTAATGTGGTTAAGCATCGAGTGGCTTTGTAAAATCATGAGAACAATATTATTATTTTTGGTTTCTCTTCTTCTGGCGTCCACGAACACTAAGTTAAGTCGGGGGCCTTTGTTTTATATTTGTTTTTTATTAAAGTCGTCTGTTGCAGCTGCTGCAAACAGCTCCCTGAACCACTAATACTGCTGCAACACATCGCCACGGAAACCACTGATGGATTCAAATGTCCAGCAGGATTGATGCTCACGTTGTTGTTACACATTGTGGTCTGTTGGTGGCGAAACAATGGCAAACGGGTAAAGCCGCTGTTTTCCAAGAGCGTCTGACCTCAATGGGAGCTTGATGAGGACTCATTAAGCGTCATCATCTTGTTTTTTGTGCAACCAGTGAACAGGAAGTGACCATATATGGACTGAGGAGGAGTGACGTAGAGACGCCGTATACGTCTCTGGTGTCGACCTGTCAATCACAGAAGAACAAAAGGTTTAGAGTTTGATTGTTGGATCTTAAAGACACTCAACGTGTTTCACTCAGAAACACTGAAATCATGAATGTGTTTGAAAATGTCTGAGCTGAAGAAACATCTGAATGTCACGGTGGGTTCAGGAGAGAACACGTTGACTCATCTCATCCCTGGAACCAATCACTAAACTCCTGCTGATAATTACCAGCTGCAGGTTTAACACTGACGTCCTGACCTCATGTGGGGTCAACGTCAGAGGAGTTCAAGCTACTGGCTGTTTGGAGGGAGACTCCTGATGAGCCTTCGTTGAAGCAAGAAAAACAAACACAATAATGTAAAGACTTCAGAGACGTTGGTTCACTCTAGAAAAGTGAACTCTTTATCAGCAGAAATCACGCCCGTCCTCCAGAGCGGTGGGTAACTACCGCCGCTGCCAAACCAAACCCGACTGAGCTGAGCTGAGGAGTTTTGTGCCGCGAGTCTGAATCCATTTGGTTTGGAGGCGTCACGCTCTTCATCCACGGTCATCACATGTCCTCCAAAACACACAGCGGACCAAACAAACACCTCACACTACATCCTGGTACCAGCCCACCACTTTATTAGAATTTTGAACAACTTCGTCACAAAGTTTCTTCTAAACCGGTCGGATGGGTTTGATTCTGGATCCGGTCCCTCAGAGACCCCTAGATACCACAGACCATTAACTTTACTTCTGTTTACTTCCTGTTTCCTTCTCTGCATTTATTACTAAACTCATGATTATTTAGTCCATTAACTTGCATTGCTGTCTACCACGAAAGATATATCTTTATCTTATATTTCATTATATAGTTTATGTAGTTTATATCTAACTATATTCTACCTTGTACCAATTATCTTTTATGATTCTCACTTTGTTTTTCTGTTGATTACTATATATATATATATATATATATATATATATATATATATATATACAGACAACTTTATTCATAATTACACGTTTCATTTGCAGTATTATTAACATTATAATGTTACTTTAGACTCTAAAGAAACATCTGGTTCTCACAAAGACTCCAGACAGTTAAACCTGAAAAACTTACTTTAAAATATTAAATAATCAGCCATTTAAGCAGTTATGAGAGTATTTACCCTCCATGATCCAAAACAGCTCCATCGCAAAATATGTGACGTATTTAAGGTGATTTTTTTTTTTTTTTGTGGTTCTGGTTATTATAGTGTTGAATATCTAACTCTTATTGGTTCACAGAAGAATCCCTCCGTTACTTCCGTACCAGCGCTCCTTTAAGTTTCATGGTCATTACATTTTATTTACCTCTTAAATGTTGTTTTAACAAAAACACATTCAGCTCTGCGTCCGACGGGACGAGAGCATCTGTGGAGATTTAACATGAATAACAACCTGCAGAAATGTAAAGAACAAAATGTCGTTATTTTGTGCCGGAGTGTAAATCTGTAGACGCCCAAACATTCCCTGAGAGAGCCGGATCAAAGGCTGTCTGTGGGCTTTATGGTCTCTGTGTGTGTGTGTGTGTGTGTGTGTGTGTGTGTGTGTGTGTGTGTGTGTGTGTGTGTGTGCGTGTGTGTGTGTGCGTGCGTGCGTGCGTGCGTGCGTGCGTGCGTGCGTGCGTGCGTGTGTGTGTGTGTGTGTGTGTAGGAAGGCCCTCTGGTGCAGCTCCACCACATGACCTGACAGTTTGAATTTTAAAAAACTGAACCCTAAATGGAACAATATTAACCTTAAACTTTGGCTGGTTTGGAAAACTAAATGTAAGAATTAACTTTAACGATTATAAAGTAACAAGCAGACATTATACAACACAACCAGAGGACTATAATCAATATCATAATTAATAAAGATACTAACCACCCTCCTCCTCTTGTGCTCCCCAGCCGCATCTGTCACAAGCCCCACAGCGGAGGAGGGCCCCCTGGCGCAGCTCCCCCACGAGGCCCACCGGCGAGAGAAGCGCTGCTCCTGCGAGAACCAGAAGGACAAGGAGTGTATATTCTTCTGCCACATCGGCATCGTCTGGGTCAACACGCCGAGGTGAGTCTGATATTCTCAGCGCGACAAACGGAGCGTTGTGAGGATGATAAAAAACAAACCAAGACGAGACGCGTCGTTTACCTTCTCCTGCTGCAGCTGGAAGGTTTACGCTCACACAAAACTAAGATGAACTGTCACTGTTCTGCAGGTCAGAGGGTTCACACAACGTAACAATCAATCATCACAATGAACAACCTGGGAGGATCTAGAAAACAAAGCCGGGGGGGCTTCTTGTCTCCTGGCAATGAGTCTACTGAGTATTTTATTTACTGTTTAAATAATGTTTGATATCTGTATGTACAAACTCATTTTGGTGTAAAACTTATAACCAGACAGCAACCTCCGGTTCTTTAAAGTGAACTCACTGCTTCCTGTGTTAAAGCTGCATTCTCTCTGCTGTCCACCAGGGGGCGACTCCTCTGGTTGTATAGAAGTCTATGAGAAAATGACTCTACTTCTCTCTTGATTTATTCCCTCAGTAAACATTGTAAACATGAGTTTATGGTCTCAATCTCTAGTTTCAAGTCTTCTTCAATACAGCATGATGTTCATTTAGTAAATGATGCTCCATTTAGAGTCAAACAGACCATAAAGCAGGGGATGCTTTAGGGCGGGGCTACACACTGATTGACAGCTCTCTACCTCTGTGTTTTCTTGTGTTTTCATTTCATGAAAGTAAATTGTAACATGTTGGTCCCCTAAAAAATGTTATTCAGCGTTCAGTTCCACTTAGCTCCACCCTCTCGTGTCACTTCTGATTGCAAAAAAAAAGATGGCAACAGTCAAAATACGAAGAAGTTGATGGTCAAAATACCAAGATGGAAAACGGTAAAAAAGCAAGATTGCTACTGTAAAAAATACCAAGATGGGGATGGTAAAAAAACAAGATGGCCACGGACAAAATACCAAATGTTTCGGCCGAAATAACAAAATGGCGACGGACAAAAACCAAGATGGCGACGGTCAAAATGCTGAACTTATAGCTTCAGAATGGCAGACCACAAACCAATGGATGAAAAAGTGCTGACTTTGTCCACTTCTCAAATACAGTTTGTGGATCTAGGTGACTCAACCCCCAAAGACTCCCCATTAATTGACTGGAAGAAACCTGCTAGCTTAGCAACATGAAGGCTTCAAACAACCCATAATGCAACACTTTCTGTAGGAGCCGTATCTGAGGTTGTGAATGTATTAACCTTCTATATAATATATTCTGGCCAACACTGAAATAGATTTCATGAAGAAGCTAAAGGTTGAATCACGGCTGTTAGCGGGTCATTTATCTAAATTGGAACCAGACTCCTTTCACAATTGGTAGCAATTAACCTCATTTTAGTTCAGTGTGCACAAGCATTGAGTGAGCACTTAGATGTGGTGGAGCTAATAAGAAAGAGCCCATTTCCCAACGAAGGATAATTCCTGCCATGTTTCCTGTTTGAACCCTTTTAACACGAAAGCCAACGAGGAGACCACAAAGAGTCTGAATCACTGTGGTGGACCCGGATCTGGACCACAACCAGTTAACTCCTCACAGCCAGCCAGCTCGCATTAAAGTGTTCAATCAAGATCAAGAGGACTTGTTGATTTTGACATATTGTATTTGTCATGTATTGGTGATTAAATACAATAACCATGTTGTTAAAATGACTTTATTTCAGCTGTTAATTGTATTTTTGCATCTTTAATCTCATTTATCCAAATTATTCCAACAACTTTAACCAACCTGTGTGATTATGTGTCACAAATCTTTCTCCATTCTGACGACTAACTGTTCTGTTTTTGCCAATAAGTCCCATTTCAGATGAATTAACTTCAGCGGGAGAAAAGAGGTGTCACCCATCTAGCTTCCTTTAGATGATCTAAAAACAGCTCCTGCTGGTGGGACCCTCTCACTAAGACTGCTGGTTGAGTCTAAACATAGCGGTGTGGTTGAGTGTAATCTCCCTGCCTTCATCATAAAGAGGTTTTAAACGGCACCAGCAGAGCCCTCCATCACTAACTACACCACCAAACCCCGGAGCTTCAGGGAAGTCCTGTTCTCCTCTGCAGAACGTCCTGACGACTCCATTTAGTTTTAACATATTTAACTTGTGAGATTCTTTAGGTTTCTTCATGTGAGTTTCTACTCACAAATATTGTGTGATATCTGTTCTCTGAGCCATAGAGCTCCATTAGAAACACTGGTTATATTTTCCCAATAGCGGATCTATAGAAATATTAATTGGGTCGCATCAGACGGTAACCTCCTGTTCTTTAAAGTAGAGTCAGTGCTTCATGTGTTAAAGCTGCATTCTCTCTGCTGTCCACCAGGGGGCGACTCCTCTGGTTGTATAGAAGTCTATGAGAAAATGACTCTACTTCTCTCTTGATTTATTCCCTCAGTAAACATTGTAAACATGAGTTTATGGTCTCAATCTCTAGTTTCAAGTCTTCTTCAATACAGCATGATGTTCATTTAGTAAATGATGCTCCATTTAGAGTCAAACAGACCATAAAGCAGGGGATGCTTTAGGGCGGGGCTACACACTGATTGACAGGTCGACACCAGAGACGTATACGGCGTCTCTACGTCACTCCTCCTCAGTCCATATATGGTCACGTCCTGTTCATTTGCTGCAAAAACACAAAGGTTTTGATAGCCATAATCCAAGACTGTGTGAAAGTCTCTCTCTAGAGTCGTGTTTGGTTTGTCCATTCTGGGCTACCGTAGAAACAACTCCCTATAGATATGAAAGGCTTATTCTAAGCTAACGAAAACACAACAACTCTCAGTTTCAGGTGATTATGCACTCAGGAAAACATTGATTTATTTGTCATGTTACTTCTGTAGTTCAGTTCAATTCTTTCAATGGTTATTTCAACCCAAACAGAAATCTTTTCCGAACTAAGTATTTCACAATCTTTTCGAAAACCGCACGAAAATTGAGGAGTAACTTTACGTAGGATATCAAATGAACTGTTGTATGAGGATACGTTGACTTACTAACAGAGACCAGGAGATTACTGATAAAACTATATATATGTTTAAAGATTATCTTGGTTCATCAAGATAATCTTCACACGTAAACTCCTCTTTAATGATGTTTGAAGTGTAAAGTGAAAAGCTAACATTAAGCTATAAAGGAACTCCACCAATGAAAACGTTTAGTCGTCTCATTTAAACCCTTTTCTAGGACACGTAGAAGTTTCTAAATCCACCAGAGGGGCGTTTACTGACCTGTTTTATATCAGAGAACTAAACTCACACATCTAACCAGAAACACCTTCAGGAAACACACTGACTCTTTACTTTCTAACACGATGCCAAAGTAGAGAAACAACCACTTGAAGAGATGGTTTGTTTCAGCCTTCATCGAGCTGCTGAACTCAAAGTCAGATGTCTCGTACTCTGTGTTTTTGGAGGGTTTCATGTTGTTTTTGTGGTGTTTTTTTATTTAAAGCAACAGACTTTGCCCTCAGGGTCAGTAAAGTTAATCTTTCTGTGGTGGTTTTGGTCTTTTTATCGGGTTTGTTGACAATAAGAAAAACATAGAGAAGCACCACTCTCCACCCTGAAGCGCCGTCCTCTTGTTAGCTGCTACTATGTGCCAGAGAAAAATAAACCGATAAGTGCTTTCAGTGAAAATGTTATTTTTGAAATCCATTTCTCACACACAGACTTTTTTTTAATGGATTTGTTTTCACAGATTTTCGCCCTCACAAGTGTAAAACCAAACAGAGAATTTGAGGTGGAGGTTTTATTCTCAGTCACGGCTGAATGTCTCCAGCCATCCCAAAAGGGGCCGCGTTCCAAACCAAAGACATTGCTAGTGGACAGCAGAGAGCCTCCTCCAGGATAACATCACTCACCTTCCATGAACTCAAACAAAAGCAGATTGTTTAACATCCGTCATGTGGTAGAAAGATTTACTCAAAGTCACTTCCAGCCACACGACTCAATGAAGACGTTTCTTCAGCGCGGTGGAACCGACTTCTACAAACGTTGTTTTAAACTTTAGCTCTAATCAGAGTGTGAAGATATGTCTTCATCAGACAGGAGAACCCGAACACATCGCAGGACTCATGCCATGTTCGCACCAAAAGCGAAGCGAATATTCGCAACGCGTCTTCGCGTCAGTTTACTCGCAGGTCCGTTTGTCTTTATTCGCTTCATTCGCGCCGCAGAGGGGGACACAATGTCCTGGGTTTGACTGGGACCCCCCCCTCTTTATCATCTCTTTACATCTGTGGAATTCTGCTGAACATCTTGGTTTTTGGCCGTCGTTTGCCGCTAGAGGTGAATCAGAACTGAACGCTGAATAAGACAATTTAGAGACCAAAATGTTCCAATTAACTTTGATAAAGTAAAAACTCACTATGAAAGACTAAAAGTTGTAATACAAAAACTAGAACAACTCCCAGACCGGACAATGTTTCTGGTGTGGACCTGTCAATCAGTGTGTAGCCCCGCCCTAAAGCATCCCCTGCTTTATGGTCTGTTTGACTCTAAATGGAGCATCATTTACTAAATGAACATCATGCTGTATTGAAGAAGACTTGAAACTAGAGATTGAGACCATAAACTCATGTTTACAATGTTTACTGAGGGAATAAATCAAGAGAGAAGTAGAGTCATTTTCTCATAGACTTCTATACAACCAGAGGAGTCGCCCCCTGGTGGACAGGAGAGAGAATGCAGCTTTAACACATGAACCATTGGATTTACTTTAAAGAACAGGAGGTTACCGTCTGGACTGATGACGTGTACGACCAAATCATTTCACAAGCAGCCTGTTTACAAACTTATTATTAACCAATGAAAACATTGACTTCACCTTTAGAACCAGAGCTTTCCACCTGGTTTCTTCCAGCGTGATTCAGTGCTGATATAAAACGTATTTATGAAACATGTTTTCGGTTCAATAACAGTGACAATCAACATTTCAAATTTTGGAGAAACTTACAATTTCAACATTTTGTCTGGTGACTGGATTGTGGAGTTATGGTGTTGATATTTAAAGTGTGGTTGTCGTATCTAAAACATTTGGTTTTGGGTTAATACAGACTGTTTTGTAAAACAGGATTATAGAAGAGGCAAACAAATTAGTTTCTGCTCCCTCAAAGGCCAGAAAAAAGAATGTTTTTAGTATTGATTAAGAAGAAGTCGACATGTTCAGGGCGTGCATATTATTTTAAATTTGTGCATAAAAACGTCTCAGTTTGAACACATGAAACCAACAGAAACATCTTATTTCCATCATGTTCTTCCCATCGTTTCATCTTCTTCTGCAGTTTAACGTCTCAGACCAGATGTTTGATATTCTCACAGCAGGAGCGGATGGAAACAAACATTAGTTCATGTTTTAATTCACAGATTTGAATGTTTGTCTCTGACTCTTTATGTTTCCGTCTCTCAGCCACGTGGTTCCTTATGGATTCGGTCCGGTCCGACTGAGGCGGGAGCTCGGACGCTGTCTCTGCACACACACACAGGACAACGAGTGTGTGAGCTTCTGCTCACTGCAGACGCAAACAGAGTGAGGACACACACACACACACACACACACACACACACACACACACACACACACACACACACACACACACACACACATACACACACACACACACACACACACACACACACACACACACACAAACACACACACACACACACACACACACACACACACACACACACAAACACACACACACACACACACACACACACACACACACACACACACACACACACACACACACACACACACACACACACACACACATACACACACACACACACACATACACACACACACACACACACACACACACACACACACACACACACACACACACACACACACACACACACACAAACACACACACACACACACACACACACACACACACACACACACACACACACACACACACACACACACACACACACACACACACACACACAAACACACACACACAACACACACACAAACACACACACACACACACACACACACACACACACACACACACACACACACACACACACACACACACACACACACACACACACACACACACACACACACACACACAACACACACACACACACACACACACACACACACACACACACACACACACACACACACACACACAAACACACACACAAACACACACACACACACACACACACTCACACACACACAAACACACACACACACACACACACACACACACACACACACACACACACACACACACACACACACACACACACACACACAACACACACACACACACACACACACACACACACACACACACACACACACACACACACTGGTGTTCTTCTGTTCTTTAATAATGACTATGTTAACAGATAAAGACAGAATCATTCAAACTCCAGATGTTTTATTTACATGTTTAATAGTTTGTGTCACATGACATGGAGTCCTGATGACCTAGATGTTGAACCATTTTGATTATTGATCAGTAAATATTGATCAGAGAGGGTTAACCTGTGATTAGATCAGCTGATGTTCCAGCAGTACTAACTCTAGACTGACCTTCTGTTTCTGTGTGAAGTCTGAAGAAGAGCTTCGATGAAGTTAACTCCAGCTTGTTCTAGGCTGCTTTTATTTTGAAACTCTCGACTCTAAAACAGGAATCTGTTCCTGTTTAAATCTAAGCTTCCAGTTCTTTTTACCAACGACTGCTGATTTCTTCTCTTCTTATTCATCTGTTGCTCAGAGGATGTTTGTCTCTTTCAGTTGAACCAATGAACAGAGTTTTGTTCTCCATCTACAAACTAAATAAATAAACCAAATCTATTAGAAAAGAGACTTTCTACAAAATAAAACATGAGGACACTTATTCTGTAAACATAAACACAGACTAATAAAATACAAACTGTTTCTCGTCCTCAGAGGGGAACAGGCTGCGATGAAGAGGACGACTGACAAACATCTGAAGAGACACCGCACTGCATTCTGGGAAAAAAGGAGCCGACACACACTCACACACCAGACCTGAGAGATCAGATCAGAGATAACAGCCTGTACAGTGTGTGTGTGTGTGTGTGTGTGTGTGTGTGTGTGTGTGTGTGTGTGTGTGTGTGTGTGTGTGTGTGTGTGTGTGTGTGAGGTAAATGTAATGACGTAGTCTTTAGAAAGGAGCTCTTGTTGTTGACGTTTGGCTGCTGACACACACAGGGCGGGAATCGAACCTGTGACCTTTCTGTTAGCAGGACGGTTTGTGGAAAACATTTCAGTGACTCAGCCTCGGGGGGGGAAGCTGAGAGTTTTGTTGTGTTAAATATATCATAGAGTAAATGTTGCTTTTTATTAATGGACACTTTTAAATATTTGAGAGAGTTTTCTGTCTAAAAAGCAAAACGAAACAAAAAATCTGACATTTGAAGATGGAAGTTATTTTGAGAGTAAAAGTCAGAATATGAAAAACCAAGAATTAAATCACAAGATCAAGTTGTTATATTAGGAAATAAAGTTGTTATTCTTCTTGAAAATAATAATAAATTATGATATTATGATAGAATGAAATAAAGGCTCCTGACATTACAGGTACTAACTCTAATCTCACTCTTTTCCATTCTTTATTTTATGCATCTTTTTGAAATATTTTAACTTTATTGTTAAATGATTTTACAATAAAATAAAAAAGTTAAAAAAATGTTGTTGTTTTTATAATTATTTTGAAAAATGATTACATTATTTTAAATATAATACATATTATAAAGTATTGTTATATTTAAACTTGAATATAACAATTCATTTGTAAAAACTTTATTCAGTTAAATTTTAACTATTCTTAATAAAGGTAATTACAACTTTATTTTGTAATATTATGACTTTTATTCTCAAAAAAGTGAAACTTCCTCTTCGAAATATTCTGGATTTATTTTGTATATATTATATATATTTATACGGTGGTCGGTTTGCTCTGTTGTCGTCTTCTCGACTTAACTTTTTGACAAAGAATAAGCTATTATTGTGATGAGTAATGTAATGACATCAGCAGCAGTATAACTCTATAACTATAACTATAACGGTTTGCTGACGTGACCTTTGACCCGAGAGACAGGAAGTGCTGACACTGATCCACTGAGGAGCTGAAAGGTCATAAAGCCTCAACACACTCGTATACATTCGTGTTCTTTCTTCAGGCAACAAAAGAAAATATTCTAAACATCTAACAGAAAATATAAAGTCCTGACATAAGAAAATATGAATCTACTAACTGGACGCCAGTGTTTTATTTCAACATTGTGTAATTTTAACAAAATAAAACAAGGATATATTTGTTAGTGATGGGAGTTGTAGTTCTCATGTATTATGAATCGTGAATAAAAGTAAAATAATCTAGAACCGGAATTAAAATCTAAATGAAGTGAAAAAAAGGTTATTAGGATCATACAAAGACAGACAGAGCAGTTCACATGGTAGAAATAAATATGACCAGTTTGATTTCTCCAGGGTTTAATGTAGAACCCACCCAGGGGGTTCCACAGAGAACTCGTTATATCTCAAAGGTTTAATGTAGAACCCACCCAGGGGGTTCCACAGAGAACTCGTTATATCTCAAAGGTTTAATGTAGAACCCACCCAGGGGGTTCCACAGAGAACTCTTCAGCCTCAGCTCATGTCAGTGCGACTGTCTTTGTGGACTTAAGTCTTACAAAGAACCCTTTCTTCAAAATATGGAACTTCAGAATAAAATGGTTCTGGGTAGAACCCTTTTGGAACCATTATTTCTAAAAGACCCACATTTAAATTCTCAGTTTCAGAGCGCGGATTCCCCCAAATTATGTTTTATGTGTTTTTTTCTCCTTTTAGAGTTGCACCTGAATGCCTCCTGCAGGAAACAGTCATTTGCATAAAGTATTGAATAAGACAACAGACAACAATCTGTAATATAAAACATCTTTGGTTACATCCAGACGTTTCTCTCCTCAGATAACATCACACTGTTAAAAACACGTCGCTCAAAACAACATTTAAGATGAATAATATTTCTTCATATTGTTAAATATTTAAAGTACATAAACCAGCGTTCTTACTGCGCGTCGTTAAACAGAGCTCTGGGTTTCTTTTTGTCATCTGTAAGATATCTTCCTTAGTTTGAGATGTTCAGAAGTTCAGCCTTTTGAAATGTAAAGCTTCATAAATGTTCGTTTGTTCATTGATTTATTGCAGGATATTTATTTTGTTAAAGGTTTTTTAAATACTTAAGCACATTAAAAAAAACACTGAAAGCATAAATGTGTAACTGTTGTTATTTCAGACGTCCGTAAATACAGTCATCTGATTTAATGTGTGCAGCATGTTTACAGGGTACTAAAGTACTAATACCACACTGTACGAATACTCTGTTACCATGGAAGTACTAATACCACACTGTAAAAAAATACTCTTGTTATCATAAAAGTACTATTACCACACCGTAAAAATACTCTGTTACAGTAAAAGTACTGATATCACACAGTAAAAATACTATTTTACTGAAAAAGTACTAATACCACACTATAGAAATACTCTTTTTACAGTAAAAGTACTAATACAACACAGTAAAAATACTCTTGTCACAGTAAAAGTATTATAACCACACAGTAAAGATATTCTTGTCATAATAAAAGTACCAATACCATACAGTAAAAATACTCTTGTTACAGTAAAAGTACTAATACCACACTGTAAAAATATTCTGGTTTTTTTCTGTAAAAATAAACAAAACAAACCACATTATGAAACGTTTGTATCCAAACTGCTGCTCCTCCATCACGTGTCCAGCTGCTCTGTAGCTCATTGGATTGTCAGTGAGCATCACCTAGTGGACACATTCATACTGGAACAGCAACCTGATCCGGAGGCTGCAACTGGTTAGACTGGTTTCCACGTCATGCTGTCTGAGGTTACACCTTGCATGCGCACAGGTAGACAGGAGCAGGTGAGAGTCTACCTGAGAGAGTCTACCTGAGAGAGTCTACCTGAGTCTACCTGAGAGAGTCTACAGTCTACCTGAGAGAGTCTACCTGAGAGAGTCTACCTGAGAGAGTCTACAGTCTACCTGAGTGAGTCTACCTGAGGAGAGTCTACCTGAGAGAGTCTACCTGAGAGAGTCTACCTGAGAGAGTCTACCTGAGAGAGTCTACCTGAGGAGAGTCTACCTGAGAGAGTCTACCTGAGGAGAGTCTACCTGAGAGAGTCTACCTGAGAGAGTCTACCTGAGGAGAGTCTACCTGAGAGAGTCTACCTGAGAGAGTCTACCTGAGGAGAGTCTACCTGAGGAGAGTCTACCTGAGAGAGTCTACCTGAGAGAGTCTACCTGAGAGAGTCTACCTGAGGAGAGTCTACCTGAGGAGAGTCTACCTGAGGAGAGTCTACCTGAGAGAGTCTACCTGAGAGAGTCTACCTGAGAGAGTCTACCTGAGGAGAGTCTACCTGAGAGAGTCTACCTGAGGAGAGTCTACCTGAGAGAGTCTACCTATATAAATATAGAAATGAATACATTAATCTATAGATAAATAAATAAATAAAAGTTAATAATCAAACAGGACATAAATAAATACATAAATCCTTCTTTTCACCTCATTTATTTATTAATTTCTGTATTTATACAGCACCAGTCAAATGTTTGGACACATCTTCTCATTCAATGGTTTTTCTTTATTTTTTTCTACATTGTAGATTAATATTGAAGACATCCAAACTATGAAGGAACACATATGGAATTATGTGGCAAACAAACAAATGCTCAACAAACCAGAATATGTTTTATATTTTACATTCTTCACAGTAGTTGAATGAGAAGGTGTGTCTAAACGTTTGACTGCTACTGTACACTTATTTAAGCATTTATTTATTCCAGTATTTATTTATACAATTATTTATGCATTTATTTATTTATGCATTTATTTATTTATACAATTTTTTTTATTTTTTTTTTTTATTTTTTTATTTATTTATTTATTTATTTATTTATTTATTTATTTATTTATTTATACTTGTGTCATTGTTCGTCCTACATACACGGCGGAATCAGCGGCGGCTTTGCACATGATTCATTTGCAGCGTCTCTCTGACAGCCACTGATGTGACAGCACGTCTCATTCTGATGTGGCCAGAGAACCAATCACGGTGGAGATGGAGGGTGTCTGGATCTGCGTTTGTCAACACAGTGTGTTCAAGGCAAGGGATGCCAGAAGTCCCACAAGTTCATAGAAGCAACAAGAGTAAGTTACTTTTGCAGTAAATCTGGCTTAGCAGAGGTATGTGTGTGTCTGTTTGAGTGTGTGTGTGTGTGTGTGTGTGTGTGTGTGTGTGTGTGTGTGTGTGTGTGTGTGTGTGTGTGTGTGTGTGTGTGTGTGTGTGTGTGTGTGTGTGTGTGTGTGTGTGTGTGTGTGTGTGTAAGAGGACGTTAGGTGTGAGTGTGTGTATGTCAAGTTTTGTAAATGTTTATATTTTCATTCTGTATGTGTGTGAGAGAGAGGAAGAGAGTGACGGAGGCACAGAGAAAGGCTGGGCGCAAAAGAGAGGAGGAGAAAGTGAGAGAGGGGGAGAGGTGGAATGTGTTGTATGTGTTTTATGTGTTTTATGTGTTTTATGTGTTTTATGTGTTTTATGTGTTTGTATGTGTTTTATGTGTTTTATGTGGCTCTTTGCAGTAACATTACATTACATTACATTACATTACAGTCATTTAGCGGACGCTTTTATCCAAAGCGACTTACAGGAAGTGTAACACATAAAACATGTGGGCTCTTAGTCTCTGACTGGTTGGCCACCCCTGATGTAGACCAGCTGCTATTATCAAACAACAAAGGGATCTGTATCTGTCAATACGGATCATCAATGATCAATAATTACTATTGGCAGCAAAAACAAATGTGATAAGAGATCTGGAAGTTATATGTGCTTCCTGTTTCCTTTGTGCCGATCCGTGAACAGCTTTCATACTTTTTTCACTGACTCATCGACTTCTGTCCACAAAGAGGACACTAACTGCATCAGAAGTTCATAGAAAGAGGAAGAATAATTATATTTTATTGACTTAAATTGTTCTCTAAAGTACATATTTCTGTCAGTGTCTTCTAGATCTTGGCCGAGAGGACAGATGGAGAGTGATAAACGGGTCCTCCTAAGCACTTTGGAGGATTTGATAGCGGAGGAATTAAAGAAGTTCCACTGGTACCTGCAGCAGGTATTGCTGGACGGCCTCCCAGCCATCCCAGTCAGTCGACTGGAGAATGCAGACCGGACAGACACGGTGGATCAGATGGTGAAGACCTACGGCACAAACAGCGTTAAGGTGGCCGTCATGGCTTTGAAAAAGATGCAAATGAATGATCTGGTGGAGAAATTATCAAACATGATATCAGAATCTACAGGTAAGTTATTAAAAAGTGGGACAAAGATAGACGATGCATATCACATAGATACAACAGAGGAACCGATAAGTAATGAGACCTATATCCTCCTTATATCCTTATACAAGGTGGAAAGTAGGCCTCAATATAATGCTCCTCTCATGCTCTTCCACTCTCTGATGGTTGTGCAACAGTCTAACATTTAATTCATTAATTGGCTACAGAATGCCGTCTCTACAAAACCTTCTGCATCACAGACTTTTCTCTCTTTTGAAACTAAAAAAACATTTCCACAACTTCAAATCAAAAATCTCCGGCTCAATCTGCATCTGCAACAATCCGCATGTATATGTATATGTGTGGAAACCTGCGAGGCGAGAAAGCAAAAAGGAGAGCAAAAAGGGCTTCAGGGTAGAAGCAAAGCCAATAAGCGTAATGGTACAGGGAATAGTAATACTAATGTGACTAATAATAATAATGGTAGTAGTAGTGGGTGTTAGCAGGGTCACAGCAGGAGCCACGACCACAGTCCAGGTACAGCCACGATTTATGGAAACCTGCGAGGCGAGAAAGCACAAGGACTCTGGGGAAGAAGCAAAGTCAGTAAGGTGCATAAATAGGAGATTAATACATAAAAATGGAGGGAGAGAAGAGGAGCGAGGAGCTCAGTGTATCCTAGGTAGTCCCCCGGCAGTCTAGGCATATGGCAGCAATAGTAATATTATCACCGACTCTGCCACCAAATCTCAGGGTAAACCTGAATTGTTGAGGATATCCCATATGGCGGTTGGCTTCTCTGTTTTTTGGGCTACTATGCCAAACTGAAGAAAATTGTTGGATGGATGGAATATGAAGAAAAAATGTAAAGATCAGCGGGAAATGTATTTCTTTCTAAATGTTATCATTTGTCAAGAGTGAAAATTTGATTAAGACAATATTCTGGCTAGCCTCAGATAAGCATGCAGTTAAATACAACAGATGGCTTAATCCAAAAGGAATAATTTACCATTAAAGGAAAGCACTATCTCATTTGTATCATCCTTTGTTTATCATTCAGAGATTATTGCCAACTGTCAACGTAAACTCAAATCTAACCTGAAGAAGAAGTTCCAGTGTATATTCGAGACGGTCATAAAAGCAGGAAATAAGAAACTCCTGAAGCAGATCTACACAGAGCTCTACATCACAGAGGGAGGGACTGCAGAGGTCAACATGGAACATGAGGTCAGACAGATTGAAACAGCATCCAGGAAAGCAGACAGACCAGAAACAACCATCAGACAAGAAGACATCTTTAAAGCCTCACCTGGAAGAGAGGAACCAATCAGAACAGTGATGACAAAGGGAGTGGCTGGCATTGGGAAAACAGTCTTAACACAGAAGTTCACTCTGGACTGGGCTGAAGACAAAGCCAACCAGGACATAGAGTTCACATTTCCATTCACCTTCAGAGAGCTGAATGTGCTGAAAGAGAAAAAATTCAGCTTAGTGGAACTTGTTCATCACTTCTTCTCTGAAACCAAAGAAGCAGGAATCTGCAGGTTTGAAGAGTTCCCGGTTGTGTTCATCTTTGACGGTCTGGATGAGTGTCGACTTCCTCTGGACTTCCACAACAATGAGATCCTGACTGATGTCACAGAGTCCACCTCAGTGGATGTGCTGCTGACAAACCTCATCAGGGGGAAACTGCTTCCCTCTGCTCGCCTCTGGATAACCACACGACCTGCAGCAGCCAATCAGATCCCTCCTGAGTGTGTTTGCATGGTGACAGAGGTCAGAGGGTTCACTGACCCCCAGAAGGAGGAGTACTTCAGGAAGAGATTCAGAGATAAGAAGCAGGCCAGCATGATCATCTCCCACATCAAGACCTCACGAAGCCTCCACATCATGTGTCACATCCCAGTCTTCTGCTGGATCACTGCTACAGTTCTGGAGGAGGTGTTGAAGACCAGAGAGGGAGGAGAGCTGCCCAAGAACATGACTGAGATGTACATCCACTTCCTGGTGGTTCAGTCCAAACTGAAGAAGGTCAAGTATGATGGAGGAGCTGAGACAGATCCACACTGGAGTCCAGAGAGCAGAGAGATGACTGAGTCTCTGGGAAAACTGGCTTTTGATCAGCTGCAGAAAGGAAACCTGATCTTCTATGAATCCGACCTGACAGAGTGTGGCATCGATATCAGAGCAGCCTCAGTGTACTCAGGAGTGTTCACACAGATCTTTAGAGAGGAGAGTGGATTGTACCAGGACAAGGTGTTCTGCTTCATCCATCTGAGTTTTCAGGAGTTTCTGGCTGCTCTTCATGTCCATCTGACCTTCATCAACTCTGGTGTCAACCTGATGGCAGACACATCGTGGACTGGATGGTTGTGGTCCTCCTTGTGGTCAAAAGTCCTCAGAGACGAACCTGGACTAATGCATCTCTACCAGAGTGCTGTGGACAAGGCCTTACAGAGTCCAAATGGACACCTGGACTTGTTCCTCCGCTTCCTCCTGGGTCTTTCACTGCAGACCAATCAGAGTCTCCTACGAGGTCTGCTGACACAAACAGGAAGTAGCTCACAGACCAATCAGGAAACAGTCCAGTACATCAAGAAGAAGATCGACGAGGATCTCTCTGCAGAGAAAAGCATCAATCTGTTCCACTGTCTGAATGAGCTGAATGATGGTTCTCTAGTGGAGGAGATCCAACAGTCCCTGAGATCAAGACGTCTCTCCACAGATGAACTGTCTCCTGCTCAGTGGTCAGCTCTGGTCTTCATCTTACTGTCATCAGAAGAAGATCTGGACGTGTTTGACCTGAAGAAATACTCTGCTTCAGAGGAGGCTCTTCTGAGGCTGCTGCCAGTGGTCAAAGCCTCCAACAATGCTCTGTAAGTGGAAGAATCACTGGATATATCAATGAATTTAAATATGTGTTACATATTATAGATGAGAAGCAAGGCATTTTGTTTTCGTTAATCTCTAATTCTTCTCAGGCTGAGTGACTGTGACCTCTCAGAGAGAAGCTGTGAAGCTCTGTCCTCAGTCCTCAGCTCCCAGTCCTCTAGTCTGAGAGAGCTGGACCTGAGTAACAACGACCTGCAGGATTCAGGAGTGAAGCTGCTGTCTGCTGGACTGAAGAGTCCACACTGTGAACTGGAAACTCTCAGGTCAGTATTCAGACTCTTTGCTAAACAGATTATAACACTATTTAACAAAGTAATGTCTGATATCCACAATGTGTAAGCTTTCACTGTTTACATGATTCTGTTACTAGTTACAGACCTGGAGGACATCAGGATCAATAGCCAGACTAGGTCAATGAATAGATGGGACTTGTTGCTCGTCCCTTTCCTGTTGCAGAGAGGAATTGGGAAGCAGTTTTTAAGGTAGCATCGGGTATCCGCTTGGGAACGTGGTACGCAGAAATTACTCGTATGATTATGTCTCAGGATATGGGTGCAATAGGCGCGACTTAATCTATGAGAGCTAACCAGAAGGTGCACCCATGTTGTCTGCTGCCTGGTGGTGACTTTAGCGGGGCAACCCTAAAACCAAATCCCTCCTTCATCCCCAAGAGCATAAGGAGTTCTCTCAGGTTTCAGGCTATACAACTGGATGCTTTTTGTCTTCCAACCATGCGTTTGGGGAGGAAAAGTTGAACACACAGACCGCATCAGGCACACTGAACAGTTGTTTGTGTGCTTCAGGGATGGTGTGGCTGGTAAAGCCCTATCCAAGAAACAGCTGGTGGGATGGCTTTGTGAGTGAACCTCCAAAGCCTATAGGCAGGCGGGAAGAGAACCTCCCACTGTGGTCTAATACACTTCATATCTGTTGATATGGTTCCACTTCTCGGACATGACGGGCTCCTTTTTAGGGTCTTTGCTCGCTGGATTCTCACAGGACTGAAAAGGGATGTGTGTCGGCTGTGTTGAGCCTCCTCTAGCTATGATAATGTAGTGTGCAGGATGGCTACTGCTTGTCTTTTGAACTCTGTAGGTTTAGACCATGGCTCTACCTAGTTCAGTTCCATACTACCTTGGTCGGCTTGGGCCCAATACTTCTCTGCTGTGGCGACCTACGTTTTAAAGAAGTAGATCGGCTGCGGCAGCTAACCTCTAGCTGCTCAGCTCTATGCTGGCCACCTTCCAAAGGCTCATGGTGAAAGTCTTGAATGGCCTGCAGAGAGGCATCTGTCTATCTAGATGACACAATTGTTTATTCGTCATGTGGGATTCAGTATTTGGGCATCTTTGAACTAAAATGGATGATTCCACAAGGCCAATCTGACAATCACCTCAAGAACTCTAGATTCCGCCAGCAGGAAATTTGATTTCTTGGACATGTTGTCTCTGGTGCTGATTTTCACAAAGTCAAGATCAATACGATCCTATCCAGTACCAGTAATACAAACAACAGACTACAAACTGGATAACCACATTTACTAGAACACATTTACAAATATAAGCCTGAATTAAAACTACAAAAGAAATACAACATTCCTACAACATTCCCATTTTCTTCTGCATACATGCAACAGACCAACTGAAAATGTGTAAGCTATGCATTTCTAAGAACCTGCAGCCAGTCGATTTATTTATTTATTTTTTAAACTAAAAAAGTGCTAAGCAGATGTTCTGTCCGTGTCATTGTATTGTACGTGACTGAAACCATGTTCATGTACTTCCAGTCTGTCAGGTTGTCAGGTCACAGGTGAAGGCTGTTCTTTTCTGGCTTCAGCTCTGAGCTCCAACCCCTCCCATCTGAGAGAGCTGGACCTGAGCTACAATCATCCAGGAGACTCAGGAAGGAAGCTGCTGTCTGCTGGACTGAAGGATCCAGACTGGAGACTGGAAACTCTCAGGTATGAGCAGACAAATGTTAACACTTCAGCAGAGTAAAGAGTCCTTCTCGTAACCCTGTATATGAGTCATGAGGTGCATACTCCTCTATCTTACCTGGTACTTTGCACTTTTTAATAAGCCGAATACAATTCGGTTGCCTTTTCCAGTCCCACACAAAGTCAGTTGACTAGTAAGAGCTAATATATGCCATATGCTTTGTGTAGACCTGCAGACTCGGCGTGGTACTTCATTTTCAGCTTTTTTCTTCAAATAGTCTGTGAAGTCACTCCTGACTGCAAATTCAGTCTAGACCCGGAACGTAATAAACAAGATATCATGACTGCAAGCCAAGGCAACTAGGCTGTACACACGTTCACTCACATCACTAAGGATGATATTGTAGAAGGCCACTCACACAACAACGCAACGTCTAGTTCCTGCAACAGAATAATCTCAGCACACTCGCCTCTTTCTTGCTAACCCGACACATAGATATTTACTCGGATTCTTCTCGTTGCCATCCTGGTGTCAAAGAAGAGGAGCGGTGAAGTCATGCTTTAATCCAGGTTCTTATGAAAGACAAATTTTCCCAGAGGGGGTCAGTTTAGCTCCACAGACAGACCTGAAGACCGGCTCGCTTTGCACCCGTTTAGTCTCTGGATGGTTGTTTCATTTACGGCGGAAAATCATCTCTTACAGTTGCTTTCCATATTTGAGTATACATTTTTGAATAATGAAAACTGCTGGGCATTAGTAAGCTTTTAAAAGACATTTAAGGGAAAATTGCAAGTGACAGTCAATTGTCTCATGATTTTGGAGATCCCCTGAACATTTTGCTATTGAGGCTTTCAGGAAGTCTGAGGTGTAAAGTTCACACACTGTTGCCAACAGGTGCAAACTTTACCGGAAATCTGGTAAAGCTTGACTCCCTTCCTGCTCAGTGAGGTTATTAAATGTCTCTGTTTCTATACCATGAAATAAGACAATAGATGTTTGTGTTTGTTCCTCCAGTATGGACCATGAAGGAGAGCACAGACTGAACCCTGGCATGAGGAAGTGTAAGTGTGGAGTCAGATTGATGGGTTATTTGAAATGATATATCTACGAGTAAACAGATCAGTTCAGTTGTGTTGGATGATAAACTTTCTTTTTCTCTCCTTCAGACTTCTGTGAACTCACATTGGTCCCAAACACAGCAAACAAAAAACTCAAACTGTCCGACCACAACAGGAAGGTCACATGGGTGAGAAAGGAGCAGAAATACCACGATCATCCAGACAGATTTGACTACTGGGAGCAGCTGCTGTGTAGCACTGGTCTGACTGGTCGCTGTTACTGGGAGGTGGAGTGGGAAGGACAGGTTCATGTGGCAGTGAGTTACAGGGGAATCAGAAGGAGAGGAAATGGGTATGACTCCAGGTTTGGAGGGAATGATCAGTCGTGGATTCTCTACTGCTCTGATAATGGTTACTCATTCTGGCACAATAACAGACGAACAGACCTCCCTCTCTCCTCCTGCTCCTCCGTCTCTAACACAGTAGCAGTGTACCTGGACTGTCCTGCTGGCACTCTGTCCTTCTTCCACATCTCTTCAAACAAACGGATCCACCTCTACACCTTCAACACCACATTCACAGAACGTCTTTATCCTGGGTTTGGGTTCTTGAGGCTTGGTTCCTCTGTGATTCTGTCGCCCGGATGAGAAACAGTCTAAAACGTTTTGATCACAGGCTGTGTAAAGAAAGTGGACGTAGTCATCGTGACGTCCCTCATTGGTTGTGGACTGTTGCTTTAAAGGCCTCCAGTTCGTCCATCTTTGTCACTATCTTGTTCTTTGCATCCCGGGAACAGGAAGTGACCATATATGGACTGAGGAGGAGTGACGTAGAGACTCCGTATACGTCTCTGGTGTCGACCTGTCAATCAGTGTGTAGCCCCGCCCTAAAGCATCCCCTGCTTTATGGTCTGTTTGACTCTAAATGGAGCATCATTTACTAAATGAACATCATGCTGTATTGAAGAAGACTTGAAACTAGAGATTGAGACCATAAACAGGCATCACTCCTCCAGCCAAACTGTTGGTTTATTGGTTTGTGTTCAACACACAGAGCTGCTTGTCAACAGGAACGAGGCTGTAAAACCCTGCTTGTAGAAAATCACAATGACTAGTTTGAAAAGCTTGTAACAAATCTGAAACTCTAAATACATAAAGATGATGATAACTGAGTTGTGTTTGCTCAAAGTTTCTTTCAGTCCTGACAGCGCTGATGCTTTTACACTCTTTTACAACCCTAACCCCTAACCCTAACCACAAACCCCATGATGCATCAGTGATGCTTTAGCCGGGCCGTATGACTATGCAGTGACAGACCTGACAGAAGGCTCGTTCAAGACGAGCTGCTCCTCGGCGGCAGAGGGGGGAATGAACTGATAAACTGCGGTTAACTCTTGTTTCCTGCTGCCTTCGAAGAAACACAGGAAGTCACAGTAACGGTTACATCCTGTTAGATCGACCTGTAGGCTACTTGTAGTTCACAGACCTCATTCAGATTTATTCATATAAATGAATGTGGAAATGTGTCTGCATTGTATTCTATCATTTGTTCTTTTTATGTCTACCTGTGAAACACTTTGCTGCTTGTTTTGTTATGTGTTATATAAATAAGCTTCATTATAATTATTATTAATATCAATCACTATGTTTTTTGATTAAACTTTATTGCACAACATGCGACTAATAACCAACAATCTAGAGCTGCTCGCAGGACACGGGAGAAAGGTTGAGATAAGATCAAATAATCCTTTATTAGTCCCACAGTGAGGACAGCAGCAGAGTGGACAGTGTGAACAAAGAAATAAGAAACATAAGTAGGAAACAGGATCAAAACTAGTACAATAAGTAAGTAAACACACAGTAAACTATAATAAATAGGTATAAAAACGTAAACAAATCAAAACAGCTATTAATTAAAATATATAAACGGACAGAATGATTGTTAATATTGCGCATTAGATTGCACAGGTTATTTAGATTGCATGGTTAGTTGGGTTTGTCTCTAGCTAGCAAAAACTACACTATAGAGATTCAGAGTTTATATGATATATTCTTGCAATTACTGTGAACTACAAGAAGATAGAAAGTGTCATTTTCTTCACTGTATATATACAAAAATATTCTGGGTGGATGTTCAAGATTATATAAGAAGAACAACTGAGTTAACAACTCAGGATTCAGGATAACGTTGAACATGCGTCAATATGGCACCACCATAAGAAGGCAATTAAAACTAGCAATGTATTGTAAAATTTGCTATGGACCGATGCTAAGCTAACCCAGCTAGGACCTAAAGCTACTCCACTACCCAGAATGCTCCTGGATGTCTGAGGCCGGTCACAGTAAGTAAATCAATGTAAATCAATGAGATCAGAGAATAGTTTGTGTTGCTGCTGTTTTAGTGTTATTTTGTTTGTCATGTGTTGTTTGTGTTGAAAATGGGCCACGTGTTGCATCCATGTGTTGCATAATGCCAATAGATTATCCTTGATTCCTTGAATATACAGTACCAGTCAAAAGTGGTATATATATATATATATATATATATATATATATATATATAGAGAGAGAGAGAGAGAGAGAGAGAGAGAGAGAGAGAGAGAGAGAGAGATACAATACCAGTCAAAAGTGGTATATATATATAGAGAGAGAGAGATATACCAGTATATATATATATATATATATATATAGAGAGAGAGAGAGAGAGAGAGAGAGAGAGAGAGAGATACAATACCAGTCAAAAGTGGTATATATATATATATATATATATATATATAGAGAGAGAGAGAGAGAGAGAGAGAGAGAGAGAGAGAGAGAGAGAGAGATACAATACCAGTCAAAAGTGGTATATATATATATATAGATAGATAGATAGAGAGAGAGAGAGAGAGAGACAGAGAGAGAGAGACAGCACCAGTCAAAAGTTTGGACACACCTTCTCATTCAATGGTTTTTATTTTTATTTTTTCTACATTGTAGATTAATATTGAAGACATCCAAACTATGAAGGAACACATATGGAATTATGTGGTAAACAAAGCAGAATGTTTAATATTTTATTCTTCTCAGTAGTTGAATGAGGAGCTGTGTATATAAATATATGTTTATCTGTTCTTTTATTTTAATTGTAAATGTTTCTTTTTCTTTGAATTAATAAATATAAAAACAGCTCTGATGACTTTTCTTTACTTCCGGGTCAGACGTCTCCTTTCGCTATATAAACAAACCGCGCATGTGCTTTCTGTTTGACGGGACCCGGATGTTGAGGTGTGTGGTCTCCCGGTGTCCGAACCGCACGGTGCCGGTGAACCGGGCCGTCTGCAGCCGGCCGGGGAGGAGGTTCTTCGGCTTCCCCAGAGAGCCGGGCCGGGCCCGGGTGAGCGACTCAATACATCACTCAATAACTCAATAACTCAATACATAACTCAATACATAACTCAATACATAATACATAACTCAATAACTCAATACATAATACATAATACATCACTCAATACATAATACATAACTCAATACATCACTCAATAACTCAATAACTCAATACATAACTCAATACATAACTCAATACATAACTCAATAACTCAATACATCACTCAATAACTCAATACATAATACATAACTCAATACACTCAATACATAACTCAATAACTCAATACATAATACATAATATAATAACTCAATATATAATAATACAATAACAATACAATAACTCATAACATAATAATAACTCAATAACTAACAATACATAATACATAACTTAATACATAACTCAATACATAATACATAACTCAATACATAACTCAATACATAACTCAATACATAACTCAATACATAACTCAATACATAATACATAACTCAATACATAACTCAATACATAACTCAATACATAACTCAATACATAACTCAATAACTCAATACATAACTCAATACATAATACATAACTCAATACATAACTCAATACATAACTCAATACATAACTCAATACATAACTCAATACATAACTCAATAACTCAATACATAACTCAATACATAATACATAACTCAATACATAATACATAACTCAATACATAACTCAATACATAACTCAATAACTCAATACATAACAATACATAACTCAATACATAACTCAATACATAATACATAACTCAATACATAATACATAACTCAATACATAATACATAACTCAATACATAACTCAATACATAACTCAATACATAATACATAACTCAATACATAACTCAATAACTCAATACATAATACATAACTCAATACATAACTCAATACATAATAACATCAATAACATAATACATAACTCAATACATCACTCAATAACTCAATACATCACTCAATACATAATACATAACTCAATACATAACTCAATACATAATACATAACTCAATACATCACTCAATAACTCAATACATAACTCAATACATAATACATAACTCAATACAACAATATATAATACATAACTCAATAACTCAATACATAATAATAACTCAATAACAATACATAATACATAACTCAATACATAACTCAATACATAACTCAATACATAATACATAACTCAATACATAACTCAATACATAACTCAATACATAACTCAATACATAATACATAACTCAATAACTCAATACATAACTCAATACATAATACATAACTCAATAACTCAATAACTCAATACATAACTACATAATACATAACTCAATACATAACTCAATACAATAACTCAATACATAATACATAACTCAATACATAATACATAACTCAATACATAATACATAACTCAGTACATAACTCAGTACATAACTCAATACATAACTCAGTACATAACTCAATACATAACTCAATACATAACTCGGTACATAAACCTGATATTTATCTCATAAACTGGTTAATTGAGAAGATGATGAAATCAGATCTGGTTGCAGACACAGGTACATGCATGAGGACATTCATTTTAGTTTCAAACCTCCACTCAGAAAATGATTTTCCTTTTTGTTTTTAGTGAACCAGTTGAGATAACATAAAGTCTGCATAGTGCACAACAAAGGAATGAATGAATGAACAGAACGAGGTCCAAACTAAGGCTGCACCTAACCAATGTTTCCATTATCCATTCATTTCAGTCATTATTTGGTCTTAAAAGTGTCAGAAAATAGCTGTCAATATCCGTTCCACTTTTTCAAAGTCCAAGCTGATGTCTTTAAATGTCTTGTTTTGTTTCAATTTCAATTTCAATTTCAATTTTTATTTTCTGCCATTTTTGCTTGAAAAACGACCTTTATGCCAAGATTTGACGGCTGACTAATTGATAAATTGACAAATCGTTGCATTTGTAGTTCAAAAATGTAGTTCAATAATGGAAAAAAAATACAGGTAGTGTAAATAAATGTAAAGTAAATGTGTTGTCATTGCATAGTGTTATGTTAATGTTTTTTCACATTTGTCATTTTGGGTTTTGAACAAAAAAGCATTTGATGACGTCATTTTGGACTCAGAACTATTTCTCACATTTTATAGACTGAAAGTTTTGTTTATTAAAGAGAATAATCATCAAACCTGATAATAAGATGAACATCTACTGGTCATGAGTGCATTAACGTGTGTTTTCTGAAGATAAAACCAATTAAAACGAGAGCTGAAGCTAACGATTGTCTTCACGATGGATCAGTTGTCCTGTTGAATTGATCGGTGAGCGGTTGCTTTTGTCCAGGTGTGGCTGGCGGCGCTGAGGGAGACGGAGCAGCAGGACTCCGCCGAGCACCACGTCATCTGTGAAGACCACTTCCTGCCAGAGGACGTCACCGCCAACGGGGTCGCCGGGGACGCCATTCCCATCATGCCCCCTTACCTGGACGGGCCGCTGGGCCAGCTGAGCTCCTGGGGGGCCGAGTCCTCCGAGGAAGAGGAGCAGTGGGTCACCGGAGACTGTGAGGAGGAGGAGGAGGAGGATGAAGAAGAAGAAGAAGAAGAAGAAGAAGAAGAAGAAGAAGAAGAAGAGGATGAAAGTGGAGATGATGCTCCTTCTTCACCAGATCAACCACAGCAGGTCTGGAGAATCTTTTTTTCTGCCATTAAATTGGGTTTAACTTTATTTCTAATCTTTAAATGTATAAAAATGAAAGTGAACCACGGTGACTTTGACTTTCTCTTCTTTCTGTTTCTTAATGTCCAGAATCCAGGTGGAGGTCTGGAGAATCCTCCAGAGGCCGGGAGGACGGAGAGGACCGGGTAACAAACCTCTCTGCTCCTGGTTTTAATAATGTGTCTGGTTTCAGTTTTGTATTTCTAGTTTCTTACCCGCGTTGTGTTGGGACATCTTTAGCGTCTCTGCTCAGTTAAATGTTGACCTGCAGAAGATTTTGAGTTCTCTTTTTAAATCCACTTCCTCTCCAGTTCTTCCCTGCAACTGAGGAAACAATCCAACCAGTCCAAGAGATTCAGCAGGCATGGTGAGTGCTGAAACGTGAACACACAGACATGAAACACGTATTTTTAGATTCAGTGGGACTCACTCTTCCAGAGGATGTCAGTAAACGTCCATAAAGACACTTAGAGATCAGAGGAAGAAGACGCTGCAGAACTTGAGAATCCACACGTTTTTAAGTTTCCTCCGTATCACAGTGATCCAGTGACGGTTGTCTGTACATCTTTAGGTTCACTGCACACAGGAGCTGATCCTGGATCATTCGTCACACTGATGATGGTGATAATCAAACTATAAAGCAATGAAATATCCGTCCGTCCGTCTTTTTCATACCTCGAGAACCGTTCGTCCGATCGACTTGCCTTTTTCCTTTTTCGTCTGTAACTTTTGAACTGTAATAACTGAAAGTAAATATATTTTTTTCATGGTTTCTTTGGGTTCTTCGTACTCATTTTTAAGTTATCATTGCCAAATTCTGGTAGAGAGAATCTTTGGTCCAACCTGAAAAAATAAGCTATTATAACAGTTTACTCAACTGCTTTTGGCACCGCTTATGTTATGAACAAATGTAATATCTCTTGAAGGCTTTGTGCTATTGGGACCACATTTGGTGGGCGTGTGTGGATATGATGTCTGAGTGATCATGCAAAATCAGGTGCCATTTGGCCAATAGGTGGCGCTGTAGCTGCATCATCTCATTATAAGTCAAGTAATCTCTGTCTGTATATGTGTGTGTGTCCTTCACGTATATGGAGGACCGTTCATCTGATCTTCTTCACACTTGGCCGGTGTTTTTCTGGGAACTAAAGGACATGCAGTGTCAAAGTTGACTCGTTCAGTATTAATATATTGAATGGACACTTAACCATTAACTACATGGAATTTAAAAGGGGGCTCAGGTTGTGACTCCATCACTTACTTTTCGTTTATGGATTTAACGTTTAGTTGTTTGTTGAGCTTCAATAATTAGTTGATTAAATGATCAACAGAGAACTAATGAACCGCTTACTTTGATAATTGTTTACATGTTTCCACTCTGATGTCTCAGCTTTTGGGCTTTTGTCTGTTTGATATCAAAGTAAACTGGATATCTTTGGGTTTGGGACTGAAAACATTTAAAGATGTCCGCTTGGCAAATTGTCAATTTACGGATTAATTGATTTATAGATGAATGAAGAGAATAATCTGCAGATTGAAGTGTTTCAGTTTCAGATGTGAACAAGTGTTTTATGTTTCTCTGTAGCTGAAAATGTAAAATCATTTTTATAACTTTTGTACCCCTGTTTTTGTATGGAATACAAACTTCAGCAATTCTTCTAGATTTTCAGAAACATGCAGCTAACAATAATCTTCATTATCTATGAATCTGCTGATTGTTTTGATTAATCTCTCCATCCAGAAAAAAGTGAAAATGTTGCATCACAATGTCCTTAAACGACTTACTCAAAAAATAAAACCGTTTGATTTGGAGCGTAACATATTGATCCAGATTAACCTTCTTTTATTGAACCTCAGAGTTGTGTTTTCAGCTCTAACTGTGCCGTGTCTCGTTCAGACGGCTCTCTGGGTCTGCTGACTCTGCGTTTCCTGGAGCTGCTGCTGGCGGCTCCAGACGGCGCCCTGGACCTCCGGGACGTCGCCGCCATCCTGCGGACCAGCAGACGGCGAGTCTACGACATCATACACGTCCTGAACGGGTTCGACTTCATCCAGAAGGAGTCAACCAACTGGGTCAAGTGGATGTGAGTTTAAGACATAGAGGATCTTCTCCCTTATGTCTGGATATTGGATAATGGATATTTGGTGCAGCCCAAGGAGGTCTAACTGAGTTTGTTTGAACTCGACTCTCGGCTTGGCTGCACGGTGGTGTAGTGGTTAGCACGGTGGCCTCACAGCAAGAGGGGCCTGGGTTCAATTCCCGGGCTGGACAACCTTCTGTGTGGAGTTTGCATGTTCTCCCCGTGTCAGCGTGGGTTCTCTCCGGGTTCTCCGGCTTCCTCCCACAGTCCAAAGACATGCAGCTTAGGTTCATGAAGACTCTAAACTGCCCGTAGGTGTGAATGTGAGTGTGAATGGTTGTTTGTCTCTATATGTCAGCCCTGTGACCTGTCCAGGTGACTCCAGGAGACCTGTCCAGGTGAACCCTGTCCAGGTGAACCCTGTCCAGGTGAACCCTGTCCAGGTGAACCCTGTCCAGGTGAACCCTGTCCAGGTGAACCCTGCCTTCACCCATTGACAGCTGAGATCGGCTCCAGCACCCTGCGACCCTTAACTGGATAAGCAGGTTACGGAAAATGAATGAATGAACTCTCGACTTTGCAGGCAGCTATTTTTATTTTGTTTGTATTAAATTCCATTGGCTGAACTAAATCTAAAGAGTAAGATCACTCAAACATGAAATGAAAGGTAAAGTCTCTTTAACCCCAACAGTTTTTGGGGTGTTTTTTTTGCTCCGGTTGTGAGTTGTTTACATTGAACTATGTACATTTATACAACCTCTACTTACAGCTTGCAGTAAAGCCCTCTTGTTTCTGTTCTCTGCAGAGGAAAGACTCCGATCTCCTGCTTTCTGAGGAGGAACCTGCAGACGTTCCAGAAGGAGCTGGAGAACCTGAAGCAGGTGGAGGACCAGCTGGACGGCCTCCTCAAAAGCTGCTCCCAGCAGCTCTTTGACATTACAGACAACGTGGAGAACTCTGCATATCCTTTCACAGAAGTAGAAACAGGTTGATGTAGAAACGAGGACGCTAGGAGGGTTTTTCTTTAACGGCGCTTCACGTCGGCCTACGTGACCCTCGAGGACATCAGACGGCTCAGATCCGTCCAGCAGCAGACGGTCATCGTCATCAAAGCTCCGGAGGAAACCAAGCTGGACATTGCTCCTCCTCAAGAGGTAGAGAGAGAGGGAGAGAGAGAGAAATGGCCGACTTCCTGTTTGGTTAAGGATAAACATCTTAATTGAATTAAACACCTGCCTCCCCAATTTTTTTTTATCTACATCAAATGTTAAGTGGGGGCTGCTGAACCCACGTCAGATCTACATTTTCAGACTCACAGTTTTCAAACACCTGTTGACTCTCAGAAAAGTCTCTGGAAATAATACTAAACACAGTGAGAAGCCTTCTGGGCTGCAGGTTGGTGCTCAGGCCTTCATTAGAGGTGCAACGAGTTGTTGATTGACAGAAAATGTATCACTAGATAAATGAATTGTCTTATAATTAAGATCAAATAAATAATTTACACAATCCTCTATTTGCAGATTCTCCATTGTTGGGATTTTTCTTGTTTTATATTGTAAACTGAAATTCATGGTGGTTTTGGACGAATGGAGACATTTGATGATTTTACAGACCAAACGATGAATCAATTAATTGAGAAAACAGTGATTTCAAGATCTAACTTCCTTTCTATAAAATAATAAAAGTGTCTGTTTCTGTTGATTCAGGGCAGCATCCAGGTCCATCTGAGGGGGGGGAGGGGTCCCATCATGGTGCTGACCTGTGAGATGGGGTCAGGAGACACCGCGACCTCTGACCCCGGCTTCTTTCAGACCCTGGAGGAGAGCCGGGTCAGGACCACCAGACTGCACACAGGTAACCAGTGAGATGATCAGGTCTATCCTTAGACTCCATCACAGAACATCTACAGAGACGGAGGAGGTCAGATGTTTGTGTTGTGGACACATGAAGCAGTTAAAACACTAAAGACTGAACAGGTCCACCACAGTCCCACCACAGGTCCACTACAGGTCCACCACAGGTCCACCACAGGTCCACCACAGGTCCACCACAGGTCCACTACAGGTCCACCACAGGTCCACCACAGGTCCACCACAGGTCCACTACAGGTCCACCACAGTCCCACCACAGGTCCACTACAGGTCCACCACAGGTCCACCACAGGTCCCACCACAGGTCCACCACAGGTCCACTCCACCACAGGTCCACCACAGGTCCACCACAGGTCCACCACAGGTCCACCACAGGTCCACCACAGGTCCACTACAGGTCCACTACAGGTCCACCACAGGTCCACCACAGTCCACCACAGGTCCACCACCACAGGTCCACCACAGGTCCACCACAGGTCCACTACAGGTCCACCACAGGTCCACCACAGGTCCACCACAGGTCCACTACAGGTCCACCACAGGTCCACCACAGGTCCACCACAGGTCCACCACAGGTCCACTACAGTTGTCACAGGTTCACACAGAACAGTAAACACCTCTAACCTGCAGCGGTTTAACCTCATGACATCTCCTGATCACATTTAATCTGGTTACTAATGAGCTGACATGTGCACACATATGATGCTTCAGTCTGTAGTTTTATCGTTGTATCTCCGGTTGTTGCAGCAGAGGCTTCAGGTCAGAGTGCGTAGCCGACCAGCAGAGGGCGCCGCTGTCCTCGGGGTTCATGACGAGAAGACGACGTCATAGATCGTCTGCAGGTACCGACCGGTCGACACTACACACGACCGGAACATTTGAACTGAATGTCATGAAGAGAATTATTCCTTTATTTAAATCCCACTGAGAGAAGGAGTATATATATATATATATATATATATATATATATATATATATATATATATATATATATATATATATTAGTGGTGATGAAGAGGAGTGATGCGACACACTGCCTCGTCTCTGCAGAGTTTCTTTATATTTTATATTCTATAATTTCTAGACTGACATCTGCTGTGAAACAGTTTGCTGTTATTTGTTTTTGTTTATGACTTTTCTTTGTTTTTTGGTTATTAAAAATGAATAAAACAATAACTTGTATAAGACCTGAAGGTTGCTAGTTTGAATCCCTGAAGCAGAAGAGCAGATAAAAAGTAGTCATTGAAACAGTAAAAGCGTCACATTATGGTCCAGTATTATGATAATAATAATAATAATAATAAAAGTGATAATTAAAAGGTTAATGTTTTAGTCATTATCTGGTTGCTGTCATAGTTTCAGATATAAAAACACTTTACTTTTCCCATGAAATAACATTGTGCTCTAATTATAGGGAAAATAGATTGTTACACACATTATTCATTTTATGAATATAATAATTATACATCATTATTATTAGTATTATAACTATTACGTAGTACTTTGTAGTAATTGTGCAAACATTTAAACATTGTCTTCATAAAATGTAATTTAGATGAATAATAATAATAACAATAAATGACACATGATTACGTTTACAATTTTTTTTATAAATTACTGGGTTCAAATGAAGTTCAGCTCTTTAAAGAAAAAAATCTATCATTTTTCTTATTATTATAATAAAAAATAAGCTTTATTTTAATTTTATAATTTTTTTAGGGCCAGAAATTTATTTTTACTTTTTTTGTACAAATACTTTATTTTTTCTAGCATTTCCAAGTGGAAATAAAAATCATAAATATGTTAGAAAACATAAATATTTTATGTTATTTACATTTTGTTTTCAGTTTTAATGGGATTATATTTGTTTTTAATTATGTCTCCTTTGTTTTCTATTTAAATGGTTTTCATAGTAATACCTGTTGGAGCAGGTAGGGGGCAGCAGAGCGCTGTAAGCTCTGTTGTTGCAGCAGAAGCAAGAAAATAACAAAATGAGAGTATTATTTATTGCTCCAGTGTGTGTGAGTCTATAGAGCCACTTTACTCTGGTGGTACTCAGGAAAAGTACTATTACTACATTATAGAAATACTTTGTAACAAGTAAAAGTTCTGCATTAAACAAACAAAGGAAGCATTTTAATTAAATCAGATCAAATACAAACAAATGCAGATTTTTGCACTGATTGCTTTGTATTTTATTAAATATTAAATAATCTAATATGTTTTGATAATAGGATTTTAATGAGCTTAATAACTAGTAACTAGTAGAGAATGTAATATATTTACTTTATAAATGTAGCGCAGTAGAAGTATAAAAGACTCTTCTGCTTCACCGTCACTGGAATGTGGTCTAGTAAATCCTCCTCCTCATGCTGGTCCTGGTCCATCTGGTCCTGGTCCATCTGGTCCTGGTCCATCTGGTCCTGGTCCATCTGGTCCTGGTCCAGCTGGTCCTGGTCCAGCTGGTCCTGGTCCAGCTGAAGGACCCCGCCCTCCTGCTGTCAGGACGGGAAACACAAAACTCAAACACACAGATTGAGCTGAACAAGTGAACGCAGCAGAGGGAGAAACAACTGGATGTGTTGTTTTGTGAAATCAGCTGTAGGTGAGTCCGTTTCAGTCTCCTGACCTCGATCGATGGATGGATTGATTAGGTGTTAACTCATGAGTGTGTTCTGTTCAGATGTGAGGAGGACGTGTTGCTGGTTTGTTGAAGCAGTGTTTTATCCCTGTGGAGTTCTGCTAGTTCTTTCTGTTTGATGGTCTGAAGGTCTGAGTGAGTTTGTTGTGACTCCATCAGATGAATCTCCTCTGATGAGCCCTCAGAAACATCACTTCTGCATTTAACTTCAGGACTTCTAGTAGCAGTGTTTCTGTGTGAGCCTCTCTGCTGTGTTTCTGTCTGTTGGCAGTCTGCAGCTGGTTACATAACCATGACATGAACCATGACATGAACCATGACATGAACCATGAACCATGACATGAACCATGACATGAACCATGACATGAACCATGAACCATGACATGAACCATGAACCATGACATGAACCATGACATGAACCATGACATGAACCATGACATGAACCATGAACCATGACATGAACCATGAACCATGACATGAACATGAACCATGACATGAACCATGACATGAACCATGACATGAACCATGACATGAACCATGAACCATGACATGAACCATGCATGACATGAACTCCTCTCAATGAAACATGCTGCTGGAAAGAGAAACGTCTCCTGCTCCCATTAAAAGCTGGTTTATGGACCTGTGAGGACTCTGTGGCCTTAAAGGGCCAGTTTGAAGGATTTATCATATTCATAACGATGGTTTTATTAGTGAATAATCACCTGAAACTAAGAGTCGGAGCTGGTCCTCCTCATGGTGTCCGCCATGTTTCTACAGAAGCCCAGAATGGACAAAACAAACACTCTGTAGAGAACCTTGATGTTGTTATGTCACCTGAAGGCACCGTAGTGAAGGGAGGAGTGAGTGGAGGGTTTGTTGCATAGACTGTTTATAAGAAGTGGACGTTGTCATGGTGACGTCTCTAATTGGTTTTCAGACTGATGTCATGAAGCCTTGAGCTGTCGCCATCTTGGATTACGGCCGTCTCCACCTTGTTTTTTTTGCAACCAGTGAACAGGAAGTGACCATATATGGACTGAGGAGGAGTGACGTAGAGACGCCGTATACGTCTCTGGTGTGGACCTGTCAATCAGTGTGTAGCCCCGCCCTAAAGCATCCCCTGCTTTATGGTCTGTTTGACTCTAAATGGAGCATCATTTACTAAATGAACATCATGCTGTATTGAAGAAGACTTGAAACTAGAGATTGAGACCATAAACTCATGTTTACAATGTTTACTGAGGGAATAAATCAAGAGAGAAGTAGAGTCATTTTCTCATAGACTTCTATACAACCAGAGGAGTCGCCCCCTGCTGGACAGGAGAGAGAATGCAGGTTGGTGCCTGGTTGGTTGTAATATGCAGCCTCACTGATGAGAGTCAATTAGAAAGTGAACGTTGGTGTCTGTGTAATTGCTTTTTTTAAAAGTCTCTGTTTCTGTCCGTTCAGACTAAAACGTCTCTGTTTTAGAGGTTCTAGTAGTGAGGAATCTCGGCGTAAACGTTGCGGCAGCGCTGTTGTTTTTCTGCTGAGTGAAGATGATCTCATTCATGCTCTCCAGAGGACGAACCTTTTTAGATTTGATGGACTCCATGATGTTTCCTGTAGCGCCGCCATCAGGACGAGAACAGATAAATCATCAGGATGTGGGTTTAATTTAATGAGCTGTGTAAATACCTCAATGTGAGCGTGAAGCCCAGCAGCTGTGTCTCTATTAGAGGACACCCTGGTGTGTGTGTGTGTGTGTGTGTGTGTGTGTGTGTGTGTGTGTGTGTGTGTGTGTGTGTGTGTGTGTGTGTGTGTGTGTGTGATGCATTAAGAGATAAGTGGAGTCCTGCAGAGACCCAAAACAACCTCCAGGGAGGCCATTTAAGACCTGAACACACACACACACACACACACACACACACACACACACACACACACACACACACACACACACACGTGGGTTTTATGGATGTGGTTTGGTAGTGGACAAAAGTATGTTCACTATTTATTCACTATTTGTTCTCAAACATCAATGGATTCTGTAGCATTAAAGCACCAGTGTGGCTCTATTTGCATAAATGGAATATTATAATCACAGTCACATCTAAAGGAGCCTGTTGCTATGGTTACCTGCAGTTTAACTTTACCTTGTTTCTATACCAGAGCTCAGGGTGTGTTGAACTGCTCAACCAATCAGAAACCAGAGAATGTTCTGTGGATTATTTAGTGAATGTAAAACTAAATAAATCCTGAAGGCTGATGAGGAAACCACCAGAGAGGAACATCACAGTGGAGACATGAGCGTCCTCAAACCTGGTTTTACTGAAAAGAGACAAATGCTGAGAGGAAACCTGAAGATTCTGTTGTTTGGGTTGAGATAACTCGAGAAGTGGCATTACTACGACAGTCTGATGGAGGACAGATCTCTGTTTGTTTGCGGCTTTTGCAGACTTTATACTTCCTCGTTCATCATTAAGTTACGAAATATTTTCTTGTGATATCAACATATTTTGTCTCATTATTTTTCATTTAGCTTTAAATACTGGATGAGATAACTCTCATTTCTAAAGACACCAACCTCGTTCATCCCTTGGTAACTTACTCTTTACATTTCTGATGATCATCACACAAGAATGTTCATAAACTCACTTATAAATCACAGAAATAGAGCCGCGTCTTTCACTACAACCACTGACATTAGGACACAAACGATGAGAATACACATAAAGTCTGATAGTCGTAGAAATGAAGTGGAAAAGAAGGAAATGGATCTTCAGCCTCTCTGAGGGTTTAGTTGGACACAATGGAGGCTTCATGGGTCAATAAGAGGAACCCCTCAGTGATCAGGGTGACATGTGGAGACCAGAGATCCTCCACACGTCTTTGTTCTGACGGACCAACAAGAGAACGTTGTGATCGGTGAGAGTGACGCTCCGCCGGCCGAGCGCTCGGTCAGGCTCTCCAGATGTCAGACAGCATGCGGATGAACGTCCGCCTATTGTTTGTTGAGTTCTAAAGAAAACAAGTGACACTGATGTTTGTAGAAATAATGGAGTCGTTCTTCTTTAATGAGACGTCGTTCAGTTTTCTCTCCGTTCTTCAGTCTGACTTTAGTGAAATCTATTAAGTACTTGTTTAAAAATCATCCCAACCAAAGTATGATGTCTGAACAATGTGGTTTTGGATTATATCGACTGGTCTACAAGGATCGAGATTATTTATTTTATTTTGCCACCGCTCTGAAGTCACTAAACCATAAAAAAATACAAAATGTTAAGCTTTTTGTTTGTTATAGTAATTTATAGTGGGGTTTTTTCTTCATAAAAACACACATTTTAAATGATAAGGAAATAAAAGATTGTATTTTTATGGATTAAAACAGATCTAGTCATTATTAGTTTTAATGATGTATTATAATCTTAGAGATAGTGTTAGGAAGTTAAACATCATAATTCATCTCTAATATCTATTTATATTAATGTGAAAACATCTCCTTCAAGCTACTGGATTGCATTTTACAGATTACATGTGAACACATCATGATAACGTTATAATTTACCTTCAGACAAAACTCATTTCACTGATCAGAGCCTGTTACTAGCGGAGACGGTCACAGCGGACTCACCTGTTGGTTTGTTCAAAAGGATACATCTTTCATTTTATAGCAGCAGAGTACATTTCTACTAATGAGGAGAACAGCAGCTTGTTTCTGCAACTGCAGTGAAACACCTGACACACACACACACACACACACACACACACACACACACACACACACACACACTGTGGAGGTGAGGCCAGCGGTTTGTTTTTCCTCTCGTCATGGCGGGCAGGAAGCCCAGCGTGGCCGCCGCCGTCGCCGCAGCAGAAGAAGAAACAGGGCCTCTGTGCTCAGCTGGAATGTGCGGTGGATTTTCTCCCTCATTAACCTCCATGTCGTCGAGCGAGACCGCCGGTGGAAACGGGGCGGTGGGCTCGGCCGTCTTTAAGCCGTCTGATCCGACGACGACGACGAGGCTTTGTTTGTGTTTGAGGCACGAGAGCGAAGCCGCTGGGATCTGACTCAGCAGAGCTGGAGGCAGCTTCTGGCTGATGATCGGATCACAGACGAGACATTTCAAATGATTCTAAGCTCTGAAGGCTGTTTTCACACCAAGAGCAGTGCACATTTTTCAACCGATGAGATCACAAACAACGTCAATGCAAAGACGCTAATTAGTAGTTGCGAAATTGGTCCGGAAGGCGCGAATGACACAACGTGAATTTGTTGAGATTCTAACGTGAGGCTTGATAGACACAGTTAATACTCTCAACCCAGAGAAGATGGTGTTTAGTTTTACACGGTTATCTGGAACTTCCACAACACGTACAAAGCAGAAATGGTGGTTATTTCTTCCAGGGTTGATGGCGGAAATAAATGAGTTTCAACAGCAGTATTTAAGAAGGTCAAAGGTCTCAACCAAAGAGCTGCCATCCATAGGAAAGACTCTTCATCCCTGACTCGTTACATTTCTGAGGAGATGGACTCGTTAATGTGCACATATTTTACATGTTTGGTGTAAATAGATGAAAGTTGATTGTGTGTGAGCTCGACTGAGACTCGGTGCAGAACTGAAGCCTCATTGAGCGACAAAGTCCTCAACGTCAACACAGGAAGTGGACAGAGCGGTCCACCTGCATGCCTTCACCCACGTTTAACAAGGCCAACACTGTTCTGGGCCAAAAACACACCGCTGGTCCTTTTTTTTTTTTTTTTTTTTTTTTTTTTTTATCCCCACTTTGTGGTCTGGACATGGTGGTTTGCTGTTGTGGACTCAGCTGAGCTTCAGGCTGCTAAATATAAAGCCTCCAAACACCTCAGACTTCTGTCAATACAAGTCACTCTAAAACGTCTTTTAATGGAGCAGGTTTTATGAACCAAACGAGCAGAGTAAGCGTTTAAATCATCGAGCAGTCTGCTGTCTGAATGAATAAAGACATCACACACATTTCCATAACTGAGAGAACTGTGAGCGTTCAGATCTCGATGATGAGGTTTGTTTGCTGCAGCTGTAATTCCAGGTTTTGGTCAGAATGTTTAATGGGGGGAACATCGGTGGGAAAAGCTCAAAATGTCCCAGTGAAATGTACTGGGAACCTCGGCTGCCATTATGGTGCATTTTGACTGCAGTGGATGAAAATCAGGATGTGCAGACTCGTCTCTGTGGACGTAAATCCCCACTTCATCAGGAGGACCTTGAAGGGGCCGTGACAATGACACACATCAAACACACATGTTCAGGTGTTGCTACAAAACATTTGCCGTGATTCATAAATATCCCATGAAATAATTACATATGTTGTCACTTTCTTAGTTATTTAAATCCAAACGACAATCTTTTCCTAAACCTAACTGAGTTGGTTGATTTTGAAAAGTATTCATGTAACGAACAGAAACTAACGTGTTGCTGGAAACCCACGAAAAATGCTATCATGGGAACCGTTGAACTTCTCTTCTGCTCCTTTTAGTCATAAAACCTCGATTTTAGTTTATTCTGAAGTAAGCCCACTACAGTGGTCGCTATGGCAACGGCAAACATAAAAATGGCCCCCACTCTGATCATCCAGGAAGACGGCAGACGAGAGCTGTTCAGAGATCAGTCAGCACACTTTTAATGGAGATATAAAACAAATATGGGATGAAAAACGTTGGAGCTCAAAGCGACATTATACTCCAAATATTCAGATAATGAATGTTTGTTTGTAAATAAGAAAAAGGGTTAAATATTTGCTTTAACGTTAACCGTGATGGGTAATTGAGTCTTTATCGGAGTTGTAGTTGTTTGTTCTTGTTTTCTGAGGACTGGGTATAAAATGTGAAATGAACATGGGTCTGTAATCTGAGAGTGCGTCGCTGTGTTACGTCACCCGGCTGCTGATCCCAGAGCAGCTTCTCAACCCAAACGGTAACCAACCAGGACCAGCGTTTCCCTCAACAGCTGCTTCCAATTACTCCCATAATGCTCTCTCTCTCTCTCTTTTTCCCACATCATGATAAACCCCCTCGCTCGTCCTCCTCCCCGTCCACAATCATACGAGACAGTTTGTGTGGCATGAAGTCGTTAATGTGTGTGAGAATGAAAAGCGATATTCAGTGGGTCCACCTAAAACTACAGCCTTAAAACTTTAACTGTAGTTTTCACAGACAGATGAGCCTGAAGTCATTGAATAAACCCTTTTTATTCTCATAGTTCTGTTAAATAAAGGTCAGTTGGAGACATTTATCTTCATTGTTCTCTATTTGAGGACGTTTGAGTCGTTCTGAAAAAGACATTTTGAGATCATCTCCCCAACACAGCTTTGTGCTTCAGAGCTTGAAGGAGCTGGATGGTTGTTACTGTGAAGAGGCTGGAGGTCTTTTATTGTGAAGAGGCTGGAGGTCTTTTATTGTGAAAAGGCCAGATGCATTTTTACCATGAGGTGGCTAGAAGTCTTTTATTGTGAAGACGCCGGAGGTATTTAACTGTGAAGTGGCTGGAGTCTTTTATTCTGAAAAGGATAGATTTTTTTACTATGAGGTGGCTGGAATATTTTATTGTGAAAAAGGCAAAATGAGTTTTTACTCATTGTTTCATCTCCTTGTGACTTCCCGCTATGCTGTTTTTCTGCTGTGTTTTTGTGTCTTCATTTTTCATAAAGGGCTCATGTTCCACCTTCTAAAGTGGATTTGTTCAAATTGGAAATCATATCCAGTTTTCTTCTTTCCTAAATCCTAGGCACATCTTTTCCACCCATCCCTCCAGCTTTCATTCCTCGGGGGAAAATCACTCCTGATGTGTTTTTTTCATTTCCACTGCGTGAGTGCAGCATGTTGTCGCCCTGCTGGCTCCGTTCGGGGAGTTTTTCCGTTGTTGCTCAGCGGTTCTTTTAGTTTGGTGACGGTAGAAAGGAAGCGGACTGGTGAAGCTCCAGTAGGATCTGGCTCCGGTTCACCAATCAGCTCTGCAGTGGAAAAACCAAGAGCTGTAGTATATGTATATATTGTTACTGGGGTTTGAGTTTTCTACAATAGATACTAGAACAGGAGACATTTTCAAAGATGTCAACTCTGTGCAGTCTAATTTTCAGTTTTCTGGAATTTAACAAAAGTATGGATTCAAGCAACGGGATGCAGGAGGGCTGTAACTCCACAGGAGCTTTAGGTCTTTTACTGTGAAGCAGCTGATGTGACTTAACAGAGAGAGATAAGCAGCTTGAGGGCCAAGCAGCAGGAAGCCCTTTTACTCTGAAGGGGCACAAGGGTTTATTGGCGTGAAGCAGTAGGAAGGCTTTTGTTTTAGAACATATGGAAGGCCTGTGGCTGGAGGTCTTTTATTGTGAAAATACTAGATGTGTTCTTACTGTGAAGGGGCTGGAGGTCTTTTATTGTGAAAAGGCTAGATGTTTTTTTACTGGAAAGAGACTGGGGTCTTTTATTGTGAAAAGGCTAGAAGTTTTGTTACTGTGAAGAGGCTGGAGGTCTTTTATTGTGAAAAATGCTAGAAGTCTTCTACAATAGATACTAGAACAGGAGACATTTTCAAAGATGTCAACTCTGTGCAGTCTAATTTTCACAGTAAAAGCCTTTCAGTTTTCTGGAATTTAACAAAAGTATGGATTCAAGCAACGGGATGCAGGAGGGCTGTAACTCCACAGGAGTTTTTTTACTGTGAAGCAGCTGGCATATGGAAGGTCTTTACTGTGAAGGGGCTGGAGGTATTTTATTGTGAAAAGGCTAGATGTTTTTACTGGGACTGGGGGTCTTTTACTGTGAAGAGGCTGCATGGTTTTAAGAGTCTTGGTGTTTTTTTTACTGTGAAGCAGCAGATAGGCTTTTATTGTAGAATATTAACATGACCTTTACTTTGTAGCAGCTTGAGGGCTTGTTGTTGATTTTATAATTTTTTTATCGATCAATCTCAGCCTAATTTTCATATGATGACAGCAGTGTACTTCCATTTAACTCACTGAATTCATGTAAAATATTAATACAAAGAAAAAACAGTGTAGAAAAAGCAAACCTGCAGAACTGTGACATGTTTTCAGTTTGTAACCTGCAGCCGTAAATGTGACAGCAGATCGTTCTTCAGATAAAAAGGTTTTATGCAAACAGAAGTTTTGAACCTCAACACTGTTTTACTGAGTATTGAACCTGTGAAACACGATGTGGTGTCGGAGCCTTTCATCTGGTTTCTTACATGTACGACGTTTGTCGTTTTTTCCTGAGTTGCTCAGTTCATTCCATCTTTCTTTCTCCTCCCTCGTCATTGCCTCAGTTTCTCCGAGTGTTGTGTAATAAGAAGAGAGAGAGAGAGAGAGAGAGAGAGAGAGAGAGTTTATCGGGAGCTTCCTGTGGTTTCTGGTGACTCTCCCTCTCTTGGTGTTCTCTTATGTAAGACCACAGGATTTAAGATGCTTTTTACATGACGATGGTTTGTCCCAGTGAAGCAGCACACGCAAACCTGCATGTCAACTTTCATAGAAACAAAGTGAAACCAGCGGCTTTGTTCAGGAAGGAAAAGCTAAAAGAAAACTGATGGACGATTAGGAAAATGTTGTGTATAAAGATCCAGGTGTGACTTTGTTCCTGCTGTCTTTTTTTGGGACGTTGTGTTTCCTGTTTGGGAATAATAATTAAAAAAAAGCTCTGTACAGTGACGGCAGGAAGTGTGTGACGGGATGTTTGACCCTTCAGAGGTGTGTGCATCAGAGGAAATCAGCATGTCCTGTGTGTGTGTGTGTGTGTGTGTGTGTGTGTGTGTGTGTGTGTGTGTGTGTGTGTGTGTGTGTGTGTGTGTGTGTGTGTGTGTGTGTGTGTGTGTGTGTGTGTGTGTGTGTGTGTGTGTGTTGACGTCATGTTGTTTACCACCAGGGTGGGAAATTCCTGCTCCAGCAGCCAGATGTTGCTGCAGTTTGTCTCCAGGACGGTTTGGCTGGAAGCCGGCGGTCCTCATCTGATCTGAGCTTCCAATTAACTGCTTAAAAAAAATTAAAAGTACATTTAACAAAATGAACACCCTGCTGTTCTGGGTTGTAAACAAATACATGCAAACATATTCCGTTGGAGGGGTAGTAAAGCTCAGGGTCATCCTGAACCAAAATGATGAACTTATCTTCCATTTATTAACTTATGTACCGAAGACAGAAAAAAGATATGCAAGCTGTGATTGGTTGTTCCTCGTCACATGACATCATTTCGTGCTGTAGCGTTCCAAAAGTTAATTTTTTTAATCTCTGGGTCTATATCTATGTTGTCTTTACGAGCAGCTGTTGTGCAGTTAATGAGCGGTTAGTGAGCGGCGTGTTTTTATTAATGCTTATTTTGTTCTGCACAACTATTGTGACGTTCACAAAGAAACTGTAAATGAACAAAAATGCTCTCCAGTACGACAGAGATTTGAAAGTGATCATTTTAAAGTAAATTTGATGTGAGAGAGAGAGAGAGAAACACCTGCAGTGTTGGAACTTAGTTCGACAAATATAACTTCTTATCTTTCATTTAATTGTATGCTTGGGTTTATAGATAATAATAATAATAATAATAATAATATATAATCTTAATACCTATAATCTTAGGTATTAAGCATGATCTTTTGGTATTAAAGAGAACTATAATACTCTATACATTTCTGTAACAAACCCACCAATCTACTTCCTGTTTACACCTGCACCCCTGTGCCCAGTGTACGTGATTAGTCATGTGATATTCGTTTTCAGACGTGCTGGTATTGAGGAAAATCATTTCTAAAATGATGCTAAATCGCAGTGTAGACGAAGATTGTTTTCTTTTAAAAACCCTGGTTTAAAGGAAAAGGTATTGGTGTGGATGGAGCTGAAGAAACATCTGCATGCAGAACTCCTGTCGGCTCCTCTTTGGTCCTCTTCAGTGTTGGAGGTGTTTTCTCAGCCTCGGTCCGGCTGCTCGGTCTCATTAGGATTATTTCCACTACCGCGCTCGGCTGTCAGCCCACAAAACAACAAGCGGCTGCACAGTTGGCCTTTGTTGTTCACTCGGTGGGTTTTAGCTGTAAAAGCTTTCACATTCCTCGTCGGCTCAGCGGTTGAAGGCGATGACCTTTTGAGGACCGAACCGAGCCGGTACGAACCACGAGAGCTGCTAAACCTGCTCGCTAACAAACGCTCCTTTCTATTGTTTCCCTCTCAGATGAACTTTAAGGACTCTGAGCTCGTTCACAGCTGATCTGAAGAGATTTAATCACGTTTTCAGGACAACAAAGTGAAACATTGTTTACATGAAAATCAATGATAGAGTTACCTTTTTAAATGAGGTAGACGTTTTGTCTTTGAAGCATAGACTTTTCTGAGACGCTCTGTCTGCACGTTCAGTAAAGGTCAGATTCAGATTCAGATTCTTACTTTCATTTTGACAATCGTTCCTATCAGATATGACGGTGTTTGACGTAGCAGCCTCAGAGGAACAATGTGATACCGAGCCGGCTGTGAACGACACTAATAGGCCTTTTGTCCCGACCAGGTTCTCCGCTCCGGACTTCAGACATCCTGTGTGTTTACAGCAAACTTAGAAATAAAGAAACGCCTTCGTAAGTTGAGCCTCAGTGTAGGCTCAATTACAACTCAATTATAAAAATATTAGATTACCCAGAACTCTACGACAAACACGTTAGTGTAGAAACTAAATCTTTCCTGTTTGTTTGAGCTCCTTCAGTGTCTCTTCACTCTGCGGTTGGACACCGGCGTGGGTTAACCGCTCATTTATGTGTTTACTCTGTAGCATGAACTGTGTGGAGCTCAACGTGAGTGAAGGAGACAAACTGAGTCGGAGCCAGACGTTTAAATGAACCATTAAGGGAACATTAAACCTGCAGCAGTACGTCTTCAGGCTGCTCTCAGGTCGTCCAACGCTGCGTTTCCATCCCATCAACAACAAACAACAAGGAGGATTTATTCCAGACTGTAGCTTTAGACTGCATTCGCTTTAGCTAGCTGTACCTGATAACCTGGACACTGAGAGTAACTGGACTCAGTCTATGAGAGGAAAACACAGCGCCTTTGTCTCTGTGTATTAAAGGAGAATTCAAGGTTAGTTTGTGATAGTTTTTACCATCATTTCTGTCAGTTATAATAATAGTGAAGTCAAGCTAATGAGTCGGAGCTCTGAACATGAAGAAGCCTGATGAGTGAAGGAACGATGGACAGAACTACCAAAATAAGATCTTTTAAATAAAAGTTCAGTGCTCATCTCTTTGACGGTGAATATCTCCGGTTCTTAAAGCCAAAGCTTCATGTCCTAAAGCTGCATTCTCTCTAGTGTCCAGCAGGGGGCGACTCCTCTGGTCGTATAGAAGTCTATGAGAAAATGACTCTACTTCTCTCTTGATTTATTCCCTCAGTAAACATTGTAAACATGAGTTTATGGTCTCAATCTCTAGTTTCAAGTCTTCTTCAATACAGCATGATGTTCATTTAGTAAATGATGCTCCATTTAGAGTCAAACAGACCATAAAGCAGGGGATGCTTTTGGGCGGGGCTACACACTGATTGACAAAAAACCAAGATGGCAAAGGCCAAAAACCAAGATCCTGTCAGATAAAAACCAAGATAAAAAAAAATCTTGTGGTGGCCGCCAAAAACCACGATTGTGTCAGATTAAAACCCCGATGGTGACTTATAAAACACTTAATGGCGGCGGCTGGAAAAACAACATGGCGACGACCAATAAAACAACATGGCGACGGCTAAAAGACCAAGATGGTGATGGCCACAAAACAAGATGAAACAGACAAAAACCAAGATGGCGACGGCCAAAAATGCAGGACTCAATGCTTCAAAACAACCACAAACTTCACTTATGTCAGAGCTCATGTCACGTTTTGTATTCAGTCTGTGGTTTTGATGGAAGCTCTGGAGGCCACTGGGCCCCTCAGCAGCATCTGGAGCCTGAATATAAAGGACCAACGCCGGGCACTCGTCTCTGCTTTGTCCCTCGTCTCTCTCTGTTGATTCTGACGGACAAAGGAAGAAGGAAAGTGTGATCAGCACTCACACTTCACACACTGAGAGGCTCTCCGTCGTCTGGTTGGATTCACGCTTGTTGCAGTGACAAATGTTGTTGTGGTGCAGATCGTTTAGTCTGGGTTTGCCTCTAGGGGTCTCTGAGGGCCCCAGGGAGTCCCCACAATATGGTTTTTAAAAGCCTCGACTTTGCTGCCTCTTGAGTAAAGAAACACGTTGAACACAGATACTTAAGTAAACTTTTTCTTTTCTTAAAGCCGCTCAGTCTGAATGGAAAATTCACGACAAAAATGCGGAACATTTCTTCTTGGCGGAGAGTTTCAGCGACCGGTTGTACGTTGGAGGTCGAGGATTTGTTTCTGCAGACAAAGGGCAGAGAATCCTGACACACTGAGGACTAACTCAGATTTATTGACGGCTTGTTTAAGGACCTGCAGATAACCTCCTGCTGGTTGAACCTAAACTACGTTTGAGCTGTGAACAAATGGGATTAGTCCCAGTTTAGCGCTGCAGCAACACAACACCTCATTCAATTAACCGCCGATTAGAGCCCAGGACCTCCATCCATCATGGCAGCTGAACGGCCTTCTGGGAGACAGGAGGAGGAGGAGGAGGAGGGTGGTGGTGGTGGTGGTGGTGGTGGTGGTGGTGGACATGATGAGGGACGAGTAACGTTCAGAGAAAAAAAACGTCCAGAAAGGTTTCAGTTTGTGTTCTGGGTTCATCTTTCACTTTCAATCAGTTCAGAGATTTTGGTCTATTTTTCTTCCATAACACGTCTTCTCTCAGACTAGTGGAAAGAAAACATTTATTTTATACTTTGTCTATATGTCACTGTAGGTTTCTCCTAAATTCACCAAAAGCTACTATTAGATAATGCCTCATTTGCATATTCAAATATAACATTTTAGAAAACTTTTCATACATAAAATATTTGTCTTAATGTCAGTAATCAACTGGGGAAGTTGTATGGAGATATCTGTTAGTTCATTGTTAGTAGTAGTGACTAATGCTGTCCAGAAGTCCACTGAGTTTTCAGCTCAGTTTCGGGCGGTTTGTTCTGATTCCCTTCTGAACCCCAAACTACCATCAGGTTCTGAATGTCAACGGTCAGAAGACGCCTCAAATCCAAGTCCAGTCACCAAAACAACAGAGCTGGTGTCCTCAAAGGTCACACTCACTTGTGATTGTGTTGAGATCAGCTGACTGACTGTGGAGTGAAGCTGATCCTGGATCAGAGTCTGCAGAGAGCTGCAGTGCTGGAGTCTCTCCAGAGGAGGAAGCAGCTGTGAGGCCACACCAAACCAAACACTCCGCCCCACCTGAGTCCTGAGGGGGGGGGCAGGACAAGGACTCTGTTCAGCCGGGACAGGAAGCAGACCCCACCCACCCAGGCACACTTCCTCTAATGGGGGAGAATGGATGCTGGTTCTAGCCACCTCCCCCTCCCCCTCCCCTTCTCTTCCTCCTCACTGAAGCTGCCACTTTGTGGATTCACATGGGGGGGGAGCGCTCATTTTGCTCCTTGGCGTTTCCCTGCAAAAACACAACGACACCCCCCTTAATACCAAAGAAAGAGAAACAACCCAGAACCAAGAGCTGGAATCTAGTTTAAAAAGAAAGTTGAGTTTATGAGCGAGAAGCAATGTCTTTATGACGGAGCTTCTTCTCTGCAACAAGTTTGATCATTTATTCACGGTTTCAGACTAAACGTTAAATAAAAAGGAAAATAATTCAGAAAAACTAAATATTTTTTTGTATTTTCTGACATTTTATTAACCAAACAAATCATTGATAGATAATTATTTAATCCGTTAATAAAATACTCCAACACGGCCTCTGATCTCTGCACCTTGTTATATAATATTATATAATTAATTAAAAATCCTTGGTACTATATGAATATATTGTTAGAATACACAGTGCATAGTGTATTCACATATTAAATATAAAGGCAGCAGACTTTGTTTGTGTTTGAGTTTCCTGCCATTTAAACTGATCTGGACTTCCTGTTTCCTGCGTCCTCTCAGCCTTAAAACAAAAGCTTCATGACAACCAGAGCAGAATAAAAAATAAACGCCATCTCACTACGAGACGTTTAAAAACGAAATACTTTAATGCAGAAAACTTCAAGACATTTGACAGAATCATCAGACTGAATCAGTTTTAGTTTTTAGGTAATAATGAAACATCAGACACATTATGTTTGTGTTTCTTTTTAAAATCAAACATGATTCAAAGTGTTTCACAAGATGAACAGACTGATGCACAACACGTTAAGAGAAATAAATAAAACACTGAATGAATTGATCAAGTTAAAACAGTAAATAAATATTTAAAATGATAGTGAATTAAAACATGTATAAATACTAAACGTGCTCTCCAGAGAACAGGTGTCATTCCTCCACACAGACTCACATTAATCACATTCTATTCATTTCATTTCTCATGAATTCCTTCAATATGTCGGCCTCACGCCTGCCCTGGGGGGGGGGCTTTGTTGGGGAAGAATGGGAGGGGTCGCCCGTGGAGGCGCGTCAGCAGATGGCCGATAGGACGAGAAGACAAAAGTGAACGGGAGACTTTCTCCACAAAACAAGGGAGGACAAAGAGGGAGGGGCATATGGTGGGGGTGGGGCAGTTCAACCTCATAATGCGTCTAAACCGGTTATCAGAACCTCAGATTTCATATTTAGCAGATTCTCATTGAATCCACATCGGAACGTGTTTTCTTTGGTTCCACAGAGTGAAGGAGACGTTTTAAAGACGTCTTAAAGGAGAAGAGGAGTTCAAAGTGAATGTAGTTTTGATTAATATTATCTTCACAGGAAATAAAGACATTCTTCATGAGGGAGCTAGTTTTTAGGGACGGATGTTGGTTTTGGTTAAATGTTAATAAACTCACTGTTACTGTGAACACTACGCTTTTGTTCACACACAAAGTAAAACAAGGAACTTCTATTTATATCTATTATTGGATTTTAGTTTATATTTAACTTTGAGGAGTAATATGTGACTATAGAGGACTATCGTTTTAGTTTTGACTTGTTGAAGATTTAGTATGTTTGCTTTTAAGAGTGATATGACTTTGTGGGTGTTAAAGAAACTGATTTAATTGTCTTTTAACTTGCGTACTTAATAACCATCTTTTCCTAAACATAACTTAGTGGTTTTGTTTCCTAAACCTAAATGATTTAGCAAGTTTACTTTGAAAGGACCGTATGCATGTAACGAGAGGAAATGAACACGCGTTGCTTTTTGTAAGATATGAACCGTTTTATGAGGATACGTTGTTTTCTTTAGTCTGTGGATCACCTGAAACTAAGAATGGTTGTTTGATCGCTTAGAATGAGTCAGTAAATAACTTTCCTGATTCTTCTTCTTCTGCTACTTCTACTTCATCATCTTCTGTTTCTTCTACTTTTACTTCTCCTTCTTCTTCTACTTCTTCTCCTTCTTCTTCTACTTCATCATTTTCTACTTCTACTTTTTCTTCTTCTTCTACTTCTTCTTTTTCATCTCCTTCTCCTTCTTCTCCTTCTTCATCTCCTTCTCCTTCTTCTCCTTCTTCTTCTCCTTCTTCTTCTACTTTTTCTTCTTCTTCTCCTTCTTCTTTTTCATCTCCTTCTCCTCCGTCTTCTTCTCCTCTTCTCTGTCGGGGCGCTCCAGCTGTCGAGGTTTCTCCTCGGCTCCTCCCATCTTGTTTCAATGAGCGAGGTCAAAGGTCACTGATGTGTTGGGGTTCAGCAGTACATTGTGTTGCCGTCGTTTCTCTCCCCCCTCCTTCCTCCTCTGCTCTGACCTCTCTGGGACAGGATGGGCGTCGTCATCCCCCCCTCCTGAACACACTGAACCTCAAGTCAGCCGTGACCTTTGACCTCTCAGGAAATGAGCGCTCAGAGCTCCGTGTCGTTCTACGGGAGACGTCTGATGTTTTAGAATGATTTGTGATTTGATGCGTTTTAGATTTTACGTCGTAGCCGGAGTGAAAGTCAGAATAAAGACGCGTTGATCCTCAATCAGAGGGCTGGAGACGCAGGTTCGAACCCCAGTTCTGTTTATGAAGGGGCTGGTACAGCCTCCAGTCTGGACTTCAGACTTGGACTTGTCTCGTTTCCATTTTGGCTTTTACTTGTCTCTTCTTCGTGGGTGTTATTTTTTTGTTGCATTCATCAGAGAAGTTTGACCTCTCGGAGCCACCGTACACGCAAACGAATAAGATAATAATAACTTTAACTTAAGCTAGCTTTACCTTTAAACTAACTTTAGGCTTTTTTTTTACTTCAATAAAAATCATACTTTAAGCTTACATTAACTTTAAGCTAACTTTAACTAAAAGCAAACTTCAACTGTACGCTAATTTTAACTTTAGGCTATCTTTAACTTTAAGCTGTACTTTAAGATAACTTTAACTTAAGCTAGCTTTACCTTTAAACTAACTTCAGGCTCTAAGAATCTACTTCCTATCTCCATTTCTTTGGCTTTTTGGACTGTTGGTCGACATTTAAAGACGTCAACTTTTCTTTTTCTTCCCCAAATATCACGTTAAACAATAATAAAAATAATGTTAACTTGCAGCCTTATTATCTGTTGACCTTCTGTCTCTGTATGAAGCTGAAAACCTAAAATAGTTCCTTCCTCATGACCTCGGCTCTCAGATTGACGCTTTATTTAAAAAGAAACACGACATAAAAGAAACAAAACGAGAGAAAATTACTCGACATTCCAGAAAACCAAAATAAACAGAAGACGGAGTGAAGTCTGGTTTTAGGAGCAGAGACGTCATGGAGGAGGAGGAGGAGGAGGAGGAGGAGGAGGAGGAGGAGGAGGAGAGTTTATACAAAAGCTAAGTCTGTGTGCTGAAGCTCATGAAGCTCCTCCCTCCCTCTGTTCTCCCCCAACAGATGAGAGGGGGCGAGCGACATAGACCAACACACAGAGAGAGAGAGAGAGAGAGAGAGAGAGAGAGAGAGAGAGAGAGAGAGAGAGGGAGGCAACATACAGCTTCAGTAGAAACCAGAGAGAGAAAGAGGATGAAGGAGCTTCTGAGTCTCTGAAGAAACCAAAACACAAACCGGTAAAAGTCTTCATTGTCTTTATAGTCAGTTTGTTATTAATATTGTTATTAAACACTTTATGTTTTATTTTTATTTTATAAAAGATTAAAAGCTATTAAATGTCCAGTTTGTAGCTTTTCATGTTGTGTTTCATTCACTTTCATTGATTACCTTCAACATGTGTTAGAGAGCCGATGCTGGTTGAGCCCAAACTGAATAGAAGTGGTTTTGATCAGTTTGAGTTTGAGCAGCAGAGGAAATAGAAACAGAGGATGTAGAAGTAGTAGTAGTAGTAGTATAGTAGTAGTAGTATAGTATAGTAGTAGTATAGTATTGTAGTAGTAGTAGTAGTAGTAGTAGTAGTAGTAGTAGTTAGTAAAGGTTACAAATGATGGAAAGAACGTAAAAATTACAAACTACAAAAAAGAAACAAAAGTGTGAAAAATCAAAAACGATTTGACAAAATATATAATTTAGTAAGAAAACACATTGACTTTACTTTAAATGTTTTCCTTCTAACGAGCTACTTTAAGCTAACTTAAACTTTAAGATAACTTAAACTTTAAGCTAACTTAAACTTTAAGTTATATTTAACTTTAAGATGTTCTTTAACTTTAAGCTAACTTAAACTTTAAGTTATATTTAACTTTAAGATGTTCTTTAACTTTAAGCTAACTGTCACTCTAAGCTTACTAACTCAACTGTATTTTAACTGTAAGCTAACTGTACATTTAAGCTATACTTTAACTTTAAGGTAGCTTTAACGTTAAGCTAACATTACCTGTAAGCTAACTGTAAATTTAGGCTGTACTTTAACATTAAGCTGTAACCTTAACTAGTAATTAAATGGACTAAAGGAAGAAGAACGTGTGATTTAACATCCCTTTCTCTTAAGAAAAATGCCACCCAAAATGCATTGTATATAATGTTAATAATGAGGAAAAACGTATCTTCTTGTGGATTCATTTTGTTTTTGTCACAAATACGTTTCACATCAGTCCGCGGAAGTCGGGCTTGTGGATGAGTCAAAAAAACAAACCAAGTACTTGTTGTCTTTTTGTAATTTTAAGCCAAACAATGATGTTTTAAGAGACCGCTCTGTCCCGAAGAAAATACGCTTCCCTCAAACTGAATTGAGAGTCCAGTTTAGTTTTATGGGAACGTTTGTTTTGTAGGAGACAGAGTTTAATTCGAAAAGACGACATCTGCATCGATGGAAATGATCAATCAATGGAGTACTCCTTAAAGTAGAGCGATAATACGACATGATAATTCATCGTCTTTGAACGATATCATATCGTAACGTTATCATATATAGCGAGAAACACAATTACGTTGTCTTAATTGATAATAACAAGCAGAGACTCTGATTATTTTGCATTAAAGTTGTTAATTAAATGAGAAAGTACTTTTCATTTGTCAATAATTTAATTCTCACAGTATTCAAATCGCTGTGGTTATTCCATATATTTATTGGATTAGCGGAGAACATGCTATATATCGTGATAAATATCGTTATCGAGTATCGCGATGGAGGATTATGGTCGCCCAGTCGTTCCTCTCAGATCTTTGAATACAAACACAATGAGAGAGTGGAAGTAATGGGAGGCCAGTGGGTGAAAGTCTGGTCCTGGTGGTAGAGTTGGTAGTATTAACGGTAGTAATACACGATGTAAAGGAAAGGAAAGAGAAGTTTCCTTGATAAAGACACAAATATAACTGAGTGTATCCGTCTGTGCTCCTCCAGGCTGCGATGGGAAACACGGACAGCCACAGCAGCTTCGTCCCTCCGGCCAAGTCCTCCTGCTCGCTCAGGTTCTCCTCCAGGAGGGAGGAGGTGCCGTCGGCCCGCAGCTGGTGGAGGAGCAGCCAGGGGAGCAGCAGGAGCCGAGGGAGGAGCCACCTGAACCAGCACGCCACCTCCGCCGCTGGAACGCCGTACACCTCCTGGCATTACGAACAAGCCCCCAAAGCCACCAGAGGAGGAGCCGGATCTCCTCCCAGGTTCAACCAGTTCGGCTTCGTGGAGGACGGCGGCGGCAGCACGGGGATGTGCGGCGAGAGGACGTCGGTGGAGAGCGGCGGCAGCCCGAAGGTGCTGCTCAGCAAAGACGGCAGCATGAGGGTGGAGTTCACCAACGCCAGGGGGGTCAACATGGAGCCGCAGGGACTACCATCTACCGCCGCTGCTGCCGTGGTTACAGACCCCTCCCTCCGCACCAGTAAAGGCAGCTCATTGAGCTCCGACGGCTCCTGGTACGACTCTCCGTGGGGGACCGGCGGCGAGCTGGCCGACAACGTGTTCGTCTGCGGGCAGCGTGTGGCCAACCGGTTCACCGAGGAGACCGCCGCCACCACCTGCAGCGGCTACAGCACCGTCTTCTCAGCCCAGGTGGACGTCTCACCTGGATCCGACTCCAGCTTCCTGTTCACCGCCGCCGACACCACCGAGTTTGCCGCCGTTGCCGCCGGTTACAACACCTGCTCCTCCGGGCGAACGGAGGACAGCGGCATCGGGGACTCGGTGATCCTGCAGGCCGACCTGAGAGACTTCAGCCTGGCCTCGCCATCCTTGTCCTCGCTGGACAGCGTTTACCACAACGCACTGCCTGCCTTCCCCACCACACCGGACGCCACGGCCCTCCTCCTCCTGGATGACGTCATCCAGGAGGAGGAGGGGTCAGGAGGAGGCGTGGAGCAGCGTTACTCCTCCGTGACGCTTCCCTGCCGAAGGGCCGAGCCCGCCGCCGCCGGCACATCGGGGAACAGCCGCAAAGACTTCCTGAAGAGCCGAATCAGACAACTCAGCGACTGGACAGGAAGTCTGAGCAGGAAGAAGAGGAGGATCCAGGTGAGTCACATGATCATCACCTGAGAGGAAGTGAGGCGTGAAGGGGAAGATTTAAAATGTGAAAAGAAATATGGAAGATTTTTGTCATCAACATTTAATCATGATAAAATGAATGCATTAATAAAACAATTGTATTAACTAAAAAAAAATGTAAATCCTCCTTTACAGTAATGGACACATATTTCATTTTCTCTGTCCAATTTCTCAATTTAAGTTTTTATTTTCCCTTTCAGGAATTTAAATTCCATTTTGAAAATGTTCACATTTGTCTTTTTCTTTTTAACATTTAATTAGCAGATAATTATAATATAATACTTTTTAAATGTATCTGGTTTGTCATTTTTCCCTTTTTAATTAAAATTTTGGATATAATTGTATGGTAGTAGTACACAGTAATAGTACTATTAGTGTTACATGTCTGTATTTAAGTCACTTAAATAAACAAGCTGTTGTCATGGAAACTCTGCTTAAACAGACTTCAAACATCTATATTGCAGCTTTAAGGTAAAATCATATGATAATAATAATAAATATCCTTGTAGTTCAACCTGAACAATATGTATAATATATATATTTATTTATTTTAGTTTTCGTTTCAGAGTTCTGCATTAAAGGAACCAAACGTATTAACAGCCAATTATCTGTAATGAGGAGGAAAATTCAGCTCGTTAAAGAAACTCATAAACTCTTTATATAAACGACTTCAGCAGAGAAACAAGTGTATAAACAAGTTTATGTTATTGATTTCTGCTAAAAAGATAAATGTATAGTTTTGATTTTATAACAGCTGCTCACATTAGTTTTTATCAAACGACATATAACATGTTGAACATCAACAGACTGAAGCTGAAGATAAATATTTAATGTTCCTTTAGTTTCAGCTTTGTTTATTTATAATGATAATAATATTAACAATTATAATAATTGAAATAATAATAATATTACTAAGAATGACATAACTACTACTTCTACTAGTAATAATATTATATATTTTTATTCATATTAATATTAACATTAATAGTAATAATAATATAATAAACAATATTTAAAAAATTATAATAACATGACTACTACCTCAACTACTACTAATATAAATCATGATAAATCATGATATTTATATTAATATTAAACTAAATAAATAACTAAATATAAAAATATTAATAAATATAAAAATATTAATAAATATAAAAATATTATTAATAATAATAATAAATAAAATGTTGATGACGTTTCGTCCTCAGGAGCCGAACGGCAGCGACGTCTCCATCGACCAGCCGGACTGCAGCACCTTCTGGTCCTCCAACCCTCTACACACCCTGAACCTCAACCACAACCAGTTCCCAGCAGCCCACTGTGGCTCCTCCAGGAGCCTGAACCTGAACCAGAACCAGAACCAGAACCAGAACCAGAACCAGAACCAGAGCCAGCGGCAGAACGTCTACGAGAACTTCATGCAGGAGCTGGAGACGGGCTGCAGCAGCACAGCCGAGCTGACGGAGGAGGAGGATGAGGAGGAGGAGGAGGAGGTGGAGGAGGAGGAGGAGGAGGAGGAGATGGAGGGAGATGAGGAGGTGGACGTCCTGTTAGAGGAGGAGCAGGGCGCGGTGCGGCGGGCCGGCTGGCTCTCCTTCAAAGCTCTCATCACCGTCAGCAAAGACGGGAAGCTGGAGCTGGTGGCTCGACGAAGGTGGAGACACTACTGGGTCACTCTGAGAGGTACGACTCCACCCGGAGGAGCAACTACTTAAACTAAGACCTAAACTATCACCTTAAACTGAGACTGAGACCTAAACTATCACCTTAAACTGAGACTGAGACCTAAACTATCACCTTAAACTGAGACTGAGACCTAAACTATCACCTTAAACTGAGACTGAGACCTAAACTATCACCTTAAACTTAAACTAAGACCTAAACTATCACCTTAAACTTAAACTAAGACCTAAACTATCACCTTAAACTTAAACTAAGACCTAAACTATCACCTTAAACTTAAACTAAGACCTAAACTATCACCTTAAACTTAAATTTAAAATTGTTTAATTTTTTTTAGGTTTTTCAGTTTTTTAGTTCAAGTTTAAGTTCAAGTTTTTAAATTTAAAATTCACATTCAAGTTTTAAAGATTTTTAAGAAAAAAATCACTATAAATTACTATAACAAAGTAAAAGTATAACATTTAGTATGTTTGTAATAGTAAAAACAAGAGGTAAATGAAAGTAAAATCTGACCTGAATAAAGAGAAACGCGTATGAACAGGAACTACAGCGTTCTTCCGTCTCCTCAGGTTGCTCCCTGCTGGTCTACGAGACGTACGGGAGAAGCGTCGGCGCTGAGAGGGATCTTTCTCCTCGCTACGCTCTGCTGGCCGACGACGGCGTGGTGCAGGCCGTCCCCGAGCATCCCAAGAGAGAGCACGTGTTCTGCCTCAGCAACGCACACGGAGACGTCTACCTGTTCCAGGTGAGACACGCACTCTTTATCCTAGTGATCATTGTGTTGTTATTCCACTTTGTCTTGTAAATCTCAGGTGTCACCATCAGCCCCTGAGAACCCAAATCACAAACGACCAGAATCAAACTTGAATCTCTTGTTTCTGTAAATAACTCTCTCTTTTTCAGGAAGTTCTGGTTTCATTGTTTCTAAATTGGCTTCTGCTGCGTCTCTTTTCTCCCGTCGTTATTTCGGCCCATGAACAGGGAGAGCGATCGGGTCGGTTCGTGGAGTTCTGTGGTTTCTCTCTCTGCAGCTCCAGACCACAAACATGCACAGTTTCCTTCTGCATCTGTTTGACTTGGTGACTGAGCTGAAGTGAGCTTCACATCCAGCACAGATGTGGATGCTAGTTTGAGTCCTGCAGACGAGACAAGGACTTCTTTTCTCTCTGTTTTTATTTATTAGATTAATCCAGAAACATCAGATATTCAGGGAACATTTCACTTTCAAAAAGATTTTAAAGTGATTTTTTCTGAATGTGTCTTTTAATAAACAACCTAACAAGTAGGTTGAGATAAACCAGATCAATATATTGATCCCCAACATTTCACGTGGAGAAAATCTGGACTATAGAGGGTCAGAGATCTCAGAGTGGATCTGTAAATAGATGCAACACACTTCCTGTGTCCCTGAGCTCGTTTCTCTTTTTACGACCTCAGAAAGCACTTTTCCTTTCAGAGCTGTGGAGAGTTTACAGACTGTGGAGGAGGAGGAGGAGGAGGAGGAGGAGGAGGAGGAGGAGGAGGAGGAGGAGGAGGAGCTTTTGTTTGTGACGATAAAGTGTGAAAGAGCCTCTAATGGGAGTCTCGACACCCGGATAATTACTGGAACAAATGTTCACGTTCTGCTGTTTTTTAAAAAACAAATCTTGAATATTCTCTAAAATGATGAATACGTAAAGTTACAAGTAAAAACTAAATATTTTCTGAGATTATGAAAACGAAAATTTACAAGAAAAATCTTGAATATTCCATGATATTATAAAGACGTAAAATTATGATAAAACAACTAAATATTCTCAGAGACTATAAAAAACATAAATTGTTGAGGAAAGAAAAGCGAAAAATATTTTCTGAGATTATTAAAACATAAATTTACTAGAAAGAAATCTTCACAAAGGCAGCAAAATAAAACAAAACATGAATCATAAGATAATCCTTTATTAGTCCCACAGCGGGGAAATTTGCTTTAAAAGAAAACGGATACATAAACTGTTTATAAAACACAGTGAAGTGTAAATAAAACAAACTGGGAGCCAATCAGGAGGGACGTGATGTCATTCATCTCTAACAGCTGTCATTCCTCTCCTCCTCTTCCTCCTCCTCCTCCTCCTCCTCTCTCTCTCTCCTCTCTCCTCCTCCTCCCTCTCTCCTCCTTCCCTCTCCTCCTCTCCTCCTCCTCTCCTCCTCCTCCTCCTCCTCCTCCTCCTCCTCTCTCTCCTCCTCATCTTCCACCTCCTCAATCTCCTCCTCTCTCTCCTCATCTTCCTCCTCCTCTCTCCTCCTCTCTCTCCTCCTCATCTTCCTCCTCCTCCTCATCATCTTCCTCCTCATCTTCCTCCTCCTCCTCCTCCTCCTCCTCCTCCAGGCCACCAACCAGACCGACCTGGAGAACTGGGTGACGGCGATCCACTCTGCGAGCGCCTCCCTGCTGGCGAAGCGTCAGGGGAAGGAGGACACGCTGCGCCTCCTCCGCTGCCAGAGCCGCTCGCTGCTGCAGCGCATCGACATGGACGGGAAGATGAAGAAGATGGCGGAGCTGCAGCTGTCCGTCATCAAGGAGACCAAGAACAGGAGGGCCGTGGAGAGCCAGGTCAGTCGCTGGGAGGCCCACTGAGGTCACAGGTTCAATTCCCTCTGCGGTTAGGCAAGGCACTAACTCCTCTCCATTCATTCATCTACAAAAACTAGACAAACTTTCTTAATCCATCATTCCAATTTTGGTTTGGTTTGATCATTGCTATTATTCATAAAATCAAGACTAATAATAATAATAATAATAACAATATTAATGCATATTATTATTAGTAGTAGTAGTAGTATTTTAAGTGTCTGTCGTTGAAGTGCTGTGGGAAGAAGAGGAGGAGGATAGGAGAAGGAAATACTTTGATTGGTCCTCTGATGTTGAATTAGATAAAAAATAATAACATATGTATGTTTGGATCTTGTAATTTATAATATGTATTTATGACAATGACAAATAATAATAAATGTATATATGACCCTGATAAATAATAATAAATGTATATATGACCCTGATAAATAATAATAAATGTATATATGACCCTGTTTTGTTCTGCCGGTTCAGATCCAGCAGTGGGAGCAGAACCTGGAGAAACTGAACCTGGATCTGTTCCGGCTGCGCTGCTATCTGTCCAGCCTGCAGGGCAGCGAGCTGCCAAACCCCAAGAGCCTCCTCGCCGTGGCCAGCCGGCCCTCCAAGAGCATGCTGGGACGCCTGGGGGTCTTCTCCGTGTCCTCCTTCCACGCTCTGGTAAGACCGTCCACCAGCGGACAGTAAGACCTCCATTCCTCTGCGTCCAGACTCATGATGGACGTTGGTCGTTGTCCTCAGGTGTGCAGCAGAGACGAGGGGACGCTGAGGCGGCGCTGCAGGACGCCGAGGAAGACGAGGGGGGGGCTGCCGTCCTCTCTGAGGGCTCTGGACGGACTGAAGAGACGAGGCAAGGACGCCACACACTCCCAGGTAATAATACACCCCACCATCATTTATTTAAATGATTTAATTATGATTCTGTCTTTCTCCTGATCCGTCTCGCTCCAACTAGCTCCGCCCCTTATTGTTGGTTTATTTAATTTGTTCTGCTGCAGTGGGTTTCTTTTTCTTCTCGAGTCTCGAGTTTGTTGTTGAATTAAAAATGATAACTTTGCTGTTTTCATCTCTAAGAGATATTTAGTTTGATCCGCCCGTACGCTGATGATGGAATCATTTCTACGGAGCTGCAATGAGACTTTGGATTCAGATCCTCTCGTTGAAGCTCCGTCAATAGTCGTTCTTAATGTTCACATTTAGTTCATCAAACAGTCTGTGGCTCAGCTTCTACTTCCTGTTTCTGATGTTAGACACATCTGCACCAGGTGAAAGGACCCCTCAGGGATAATCGCTCTGGTTTCACTACTTTTTTTCCTACAAACACATCAGAGTTGTTCAGTTTTCTGAGGAAAAGTTGAGCATGAAAGTTCGTTCTTCACTTAATAAATAACAAATTGACACAAAGATCTTATCCCAAAGTCCACCTATTCTTTAAACAGCAGAAATCTCTCTAAGGGGGCAAATGTTTTACACTGTTTAAACAACTCATTTGAGACAGTCTTCATTTGAAAAAGGCTACTCAATAAATATAAATGTATTCTGTTTACTTTACTTAACAAAAGCTCTGAATACTGGATTCTGATTGGTCTTCGCTTTCATCTTTAATAACTGTAAAAACATGGCAGCTGTTCTGAACAATTTAGGAGCCAAACGGATTAAAATAAAGACTTCAGGAGTTTTGAGACTGACGTCGTGCTCTAAATACTCCCAGCTGATTGGTCCATCTAACAGCTGCTGGTTGTTTTTCTCAGATTGAAATCTTGCAGTTTAATTCCAGCTGTTTCTGCTCCAGCTCACTATCGGCTCTCTAACAAAAGAAAAAGCCTTACAGTTAGTCTTTCTAAGGCAGATCTTTGGCTCCTCATCAGCTGAAGTTCCCATCATGCTTTGCTCCTGAGGGGCCCCTGTCTTGATAAACAGCGAAGCTATTTTTGGGACTGAAACCAGAGGAGGATAAATGTCTGCTGGTTTACTTTGGCTTCGTGTTTTGACGGACCGATGCTGTAACACTCGTGTTCTCTGTTGACACTCTGAGTGAACTCCGCTTCCCTTTACTGTGTGAATGATCTTTAGTCCACATCAGCCGGGAGAGTACGAGGACATCCTGGTTTCTTCATTTAAAAGGAAACCAAACAATCAGTGAGTAAAGTAGAACGTCACAGGGAAGTTGGTATAATGATGAGTTTAACAAGAGAGAACGTTGTTGCGTTATATTGTTGCGTTACATTGTTGCGTTACATTGTTGCGCTACATTGTTGCGCTACATTGTTGCGCTACATTGTTGCGCTACATTGTTGCATAACGTTTTCGAGTAACGTTGTTGGGTCACGTTGTTGTGTTACATTGTTGCGTCACAATGTTGTTGTGTTACGTTGCGTTGTCATGTTATTATTTAAACTCCATGATCTTTTTTCTTTCCTGAACCAAGTAGTTTTGTTCCTAAACCTAACCAGTCGCTTCACAACGTTAACCACGGATCATTGTGCGTTTCTTTGAGTGTGATACGAGGCTGATATGAAACTTATTTATGAAACATAATTTTGGTTCACATTCAACGTATCCGTGGTTTACAGAATCGTAAAATGCCAACATGTTTCCTCATTCACCTCAGTCCACGTCCTTTTCAGTTCCCCTCAGTTTACATCTCAATGCAGCAGCATTCAGTGGTATGAAGAACGAATCTGTTCAAACAGCTCCTGAAATCAAACGGACTGATTTAGATTAGTATCTGAGAGTCCTTCCTTGACGTTGCTGCTTTACGAGCAGCTCTGAGACCTCACAGGTCTGAATCTGTGAGCCGGATCCCGTTCAGGTTTCCGGGCAGTCCCGACCCACAGAGACAGTCTGGTCTCTGAAGGACATGTGGACTTAATTTAGAGACAAACATCAAACATCAGTCACGGATTGTTACAGTTAGAAGGTTGGTTCCTTCCAGAAAGAGCTTTTGTTGTTCGGTGTCTCATTATGTGACTCACAGCTCATTTTATCTGCTGTTCATCAGGACCAAATGAAACACTGAATACATGAAGAAATATGTCATTATTTAGACATTATGAAAAATATATTTCACTTTGCATGTTTCATTTTCTTATATTAATAACAACAATTGATTTGGTCCTAAAAAACAAAGACTCACAAAACCAGAAAACCTGAAGTTGTTTCCTTGTAAGGAGTGTTGATGATGTGTTTACTGTCTGTCCGTGGTTTCAGACTCCAGACTGACTCCGCTCTGATTACCGCTCCCACCAAACCTGTAATTTCAGCTCAGCTCAACCCCCTCATTTTTTTTCCCATGATGCCCTGGGGCTAATTTTGGTTTTGATTCGGAACAGAATTTAGAATCAAAGTTTGTTTGTTTTTTTCCTTGACAGATCGTTTTTAGTTTAAATAAAGACTGTGACGGTTTATTTTTAGTTTGGTCCTAGTTGAGTCATGACTTCTGTGTGTGTGTGTGTGTGTGTGTGTGTGTGTGTGTGTGTGTGTGTGTGTGTGTGTGTGTGTGTGTGTGTGTGTGTGTGTGTGTGTGTGTGTGTATTACTTCTTTCTGAGAGATTTGAAGTTTATTTTCATGAAACCATTTTTCTGATTGTTGCTTCAGAAATGGTTTCAAACTAATCAATTAATCGACTGATCGTTGAAGCTTCACATGGAATTATTAATAACTCTCATAACCTTAAAAAACGATGGCGCAGTAAATCACACACTGAAGAGAAAAGGATACCTGTATGTTCATAACAAAGCAAAACCTAATAAAACTACGACTCAGGACGTGTTTATGTTAAAACAGCAAAGTGAGAAACAATAAAAAGTTCACGTTTAGAGATTTTCTGAGAATAAATTTGAAGTTTTACGAGGAAAAAGGTTTCTATATTTAAACTTTCTCTTTCTACTTCTGTAAATCTGAATTTTTTTTAAAGTGGCTCTAAAAGTAAGAAAAGATATTATGAAAATAAAGTAATACTATTACTGGACAATACCTGGTATGTTCTGAGGACGTACATTCACGTTGAGAAGCTGGAACCTTCTCTTTTTCGGCATTTCGACTGAAATTATTGCAGAATTGATTTATCATTTGATCGTCATTTGAGTACCAGGAGGAAAAATTCTGCTAAATTTCAAGACCAAAATGTCTTAGAATCAAATTTTTCTCTGTTTACATTATAATTTCTTTCTAATCCTCGAAATATTGTGACTCTAAAACAACTTTATTTCCTAAATCAAGAGAAATATTTGTGTATTTTGAATAAAGTTTTAGTTTTGCAAGAAAAACGTTGATATATTCTCAGAACAAAACGTCCACATACTTCTGGACAGTTGAATATTAAGGCCTTTACAGACTTAAAGGTTACGGAGACAAGTGAACACAACATCTTTCAGAATATTTTATAAGATTATCTGTTCAGAGTCTGCAGCCACCTGTCACCCCTTAACCCCCCGAGGAGGAGAGGAGGAGAAAGGAGAGGAGGAGAAAAGAGAGGAGGACAAAGGGTGGATGTGAAAAGAGGGGAGGAGAAGAGGAGATGTCTTTATTCAGTGTTTGGTCAGAGGGACAGCTGTTTCATAGCAGCCTGCTGATCTGTGAGGAGGAGGAGGAGGAGGAGGAGGAGGAGGAGGAGGAGGCTTAAAAGGTCTCTCAGCCTTTTATTTTCCCAGAATTCCTTTGTCCCTCGCTGTTAATCCCTCTGAAGAGGCAGAAAAGGACTCCCCCACCTCCTCTCCTCTCCACATGACCTCCTCCTCTTCCGCTCTTCACCTCCTCTGCTCCTCTTTTAACCTCCTTCCTCCCTCAGCTTCTCTCAACTTGACGCCTCCTCGTCCATCTCCTCCGGTGTCCCGCTGCTTCGTCTTTTGACTGGTTTTCATTTACATCTTCTCAGTTTTGATTTCTCTTTGACTTCTCATCATATTTCCTCCTCTTCTTCTTCTTCTTCTTCCTTCCTCCTCCTCCTCCTCCTCCTCCTTCTGCTCCTTTCCTCTGTAGTTGATCTGTGGTATTAAACACCTTTCAGCCAATCACAAACCAGTATTTTTCACAGGTGGAAACCTTAATAAAGTCTTTATTTAAGGGTCAGACTTGGTTTGAGAACTCGTCTTTGTCAGTGCGTTCAAGTGCTCTTGAGAAAGTTTGATTTGTAAACTTTTTTTTTTTTTTTTATGGTTTTTAAGTAATTAAAATCTTTCTATTCATTCAGTTTTGGGGTTTTTTCATTGATAAATAGATTTTTAATGCGGTTTTATTTGATGCTGGTGATAATAAATAAAATGTGTTTCCTCCTGCAGAGAGTCAACAGTGCGTTAAAACAGAGCGAGGCGGCGCCCCCTGCAGGACGCCCTGCAGCTCTACAGGTGCGTTCACTGACTCTCTGCACACAACTTGTTGTTAATAAAATCAGTAATGTTAAGGACGATAGAGAAGTTGAGATATAAACATATAGTTATTGTTTTTAAGGATTTCATCTGAAACGATGAATCGATTTCTTGATCAATATATTTAGAGGGAATTTAAAAGGTGGATCATGGATGAATCATTTCAGAACACATGTTTTCTGTTTCCAGCTTCTTTAATATGAAGATCTTCTGCTTGTTTTCATCATTTATGACGTTGAACTAAATGTTTTTGTTCTATGATGGTTTTTAGATAAAACAAACAACTTAAGAATGTCAGTTTGAGCGTTTTTTCACGACTTTCATGAACTGAGTTATTAATAATAAAAAATAACCAGCCCTGAATCTGAATGCTTAAAATCTCCTTCATGTGCACCTGAACTCACCGTGTCCTCTCGTTCTGCAGGTGTGTGATGAGCTGCAGCTTCCAGGTGTTTTCACTCTGAACGTCCGTCGACTCGACACTACAAAAGACTTTGGTGAGAAAATAATAAATACATTAGAGTCATGTAGCAGAGGCTTTTCTCCAAAGCGACTTACAGTCAGTAGTATGTTACATATCATTCACCCATTCACACACTGATGACAGGCTACCATCAAGGTGCCACCATCAGACTCTAACTAACATTCATCATCCAGTCCACACCGATGGCCTTCAGGAGCAACTTGGGGTTAAGTGTCTTGCCCAAGGACACATCGACTGCCGAAGCCGGGTATCGAACCACCGACCCTCTGATTGGAGAACTACCTTGCTCTCCACTACGCCACAGCCGCCCCATAATAATACAATATTCCTCCACTGAAAACTGAACGGGTTCTGTGCTGAATCATTTCATGTGTTGAGTTTTAACATTCGTTCACCTCACATTTCAAAACGGGACATTTCACCAGAGATGAGATGTTTTAAATCAAAGATGGTGGAATTTTCATGACATCCTAAAAATACAAAGCCCAGATGAATGAATGCTCTTTGGTGCAGAACTGAATAACTATGTGAAAATATCTAAAGAAATATTATTTCATCATTTAAATGTTCTATAAGAGAGAACCACTGTATGAAACCCATGCTTTGTTTTTGAGAAGCATCTTGTTTGATTTGTTTATCTGTGTTTAATACCAAATAATAATAAATAAATGTGTCTTTTTGTCGTTGATGGTTCAGGTTTTGCGGTGACGGGTCACGTGGACGGAGTGGGGAGGAGTCACGTCTACGTCAGCGAGGTCGACCCGCTGGGACAGTCGGCCCGAGAAGGTCTGAACCTCTGAACCTCACTGCTGCTCCTCTTTAAAGGGACAGTCCGCTTTATTTTAGGTCCCCATGTCACATTTAATGAAACCAGATTCAAGACGAGAAGATTATTCTTCTTCTTTCTTCTTCTTCTTCTTCTTCTTCTTCTTCTTCTTCTTCTTCTTCTTCTTCTCTTCTCTTCCTCCTCCTTCTCCTTCTTCTTCTTCTTCTTCTTCTTCTTCTTCTTCTTCTTCTTCTTCCTTCTTCTTTCTCTTCCTCCTCCTCCTCCTCCTCCTTCTTCTTCTTCTTCTTCTTCTTCTTCTTCTTCCTCTTCCTCCTCCTTCTCCTTCTTCTTCTTCGTCTTCTTCTTCTTCTTCTTCTTCCTCCTCCTCCTCCTCTTCTTCTTCTTCCTCCTTCTTCTTCTTCTTCTTCTTCTTCTTCTTCTTCTTCTTCTTCTTCTTCTTCTTCTTCTTCTTCTTCTTCTTCCTCTTCTTCTTCTTCTTCTTCGTCTGTGGTCAAACTGCAGCCAAAGACAAATGGAACAGTTTAAAGCATCCATTGAGCTTTAATGTGAAGGATGACCAGACACAGACTTTCTTTTGCACCATGTGACTTTATCTTTATTTCCGATCAGGCCTCAGGGCGGGAGACCAGGTCCTGGCGGTGAACGGGGCCAGCGTGTCCGGACTGGACCTGGACCTGATGCAGAGTGTCTTCAGCCACCAGAAGCTCCAGCTGCTGCTCCGGAGGGACCAGGAGCCCGCTGACCTCTGCCGGACCCCGGACGTGCAGACCTGGACCAGAACCGGTACGACAGGCCCAGATCCAGGTTTAGGAGACGAGTGCATATTTTAAAGTGAATGTAAATTAAAAAACAAAAGAGTTAAGCAGTTTATTTGATGTTACAATATTTAAAAGTAATGTTAAATCTTTTTTAAGTTTAAGTTTCCCAGATGTCTTATTTTGTCAGTGGAGCAGACAGGAAGTAGAGATAAAGAGGTTTATGAAACAAAGTCCTTCAGCTGGACTGTTAAAGTCCACATTAATCCAGTATTAAATACAAGAGCTCCGGTTTTATGGCTCTATGCAGAAGCTGCACACCCCGGGGATTGTGTCAGCTGAGTGAAGGTTTGTTTATTTAATGTTGAATCTACTGAGTTCACCTCCGAGAGCAGGTCAGAGGTCAGAGGTCACATTCAGGACGGACATATTATTATATATTAATAAGAACAGGATCTTGATTTCACAGATCTTCCAGATGACGTACCGCTGCCTGTTTGTGACGGCGAGCTGCAGAGAAAGGTGAGCTTATCACTGTTTATGCTTCTCCTGTGATGTGTGTGTATGTGTGTAGATGTGTGTGTATGTGTGTAGATGTGTGTGTGTGTGTATGTGTGTAGATGTGTGTGTATGTGTGTAGATGTGTGTGTATGTGTGTAGATGTGTGTGTATGTGTGTAGATGTGTGTGAATGTGTGAATGTGTATGTGTGTAGATGTGTGTGTAATGTGTGTGTATGTGTGTTTGTGTGAATGTGTTTGTGTTTATGACGGCGGTGAATCGGTGTGAGACGAGTGCAGATGAAGACGTTCTGTGTCTCTGGTCTGTAGATACGTGAAGAGAAAGCTGGTGTTTCTCCTCCTGGTGTTTTCATTGTTTCATTTTTTTCCTGCTTATTCGATGTGAGGGTCCAAGGACAGATTATAAAGTCCTCTAGATATTGGGCTAAATTAATAATATTGGATTTACACTAAACTACTTCAGGCCTCCGTCGAGGCTCCAGAAGGGTTTTTATCGTCCTAAACGGTCGCTGTATGGAGGACAGAAGCTGAAAAATAAATAAATAAATCACTCGATAAATAAATTAATATTCCATAAAATCTTCCAAAAATAATACTAAGAATAAATACAGGAATTAATTAAATTATAAATATGTGCCATAAAATCATATTTCTGTTTTAATTTGCTTTTTTATTTATTTACCCTTGTATTATTTTGCGTAATTGTTTTCCTATTTAATTTTCCCTTTTTTTATTCATTAATTTTCATGATTTTTTTTCAACGATATATGCCGACGTTTGCATTTCTTGTTTGTTCATCCAAATGTACTTATTTAATGTTTTTATTGTTTGTATTTCTTTTTTTATATAAATGTCCTTTTTTTATTTTTTCTTATTGATCTAATATGTATTTTTGTATTATTATTATTTTTGATTTAGATTTTATTTAATTCAAAATGTTTTTATTTTTATTTATTTTCTTGCATTTATTTTTTTATTTATCTATTATTTTTTTTATATTTTTAAATGTATTTCTTTTTGCATTTATTTTTTTATTTTAAATGTATTTTTCTATTATTTTTTATTTATTTAAAAATATATATTATTTTTATTTCTCTATTATTTTTTCATACATGTTACTCCTATGTTCAGAATGGAAAACATGAAATCACTGTTTTAATTATTTGGTGTCAAACTTCAAATGGTTTTAAACTACTTTTACATCCAAACTTTGATAATAATAATAATAATAATAATAATAATAATAATAATAATAATAATAATAATAATAATAAAATATTTAATAATAGAAATAATAATAATAATAATAATAAAATATTTAATAATAGAAATAGAAATAATAATAATAAAATAATAATAATAGAAATATAAATAATAATAATAATAATAATAATAATAATAATAATAATAATAATAATAATAATACTGTTTAGTCAGTAAGTCTGCATGTTTCCTTCACTGAGCCTCCTCACCTGAAGAAAGCCTTACTCACAATCCCCCTGTGCTGGCCGATGCTCAGACGCCTCCGTGTCACATGACCTGAGATCAGGTAATCCGGGTTTACTCCTCCGGTGTTTGTGTGTACGCTCTGACTCGAGGAGGATTAACGGTCTCCTTCACCGGAGAGACGACTCCTAGATGTTGTTGCTGGGCGGCTGGGGGAGGCGACCTTTGACCCCTGCCCAGGCCTCCCCGACCTCCTGCTGCCGGACCATGGGCGCCCTGTGCTGGGTGCTGCCGCCGGAGGAGGACGAGGAGGCGCTGGAGGAGGAGGAGGAGGGAGGGGAGGTGGTGGAGGAGGAGGCGTGCTGTCTGAGCTGCCGGCAGCCGGCCGACGGCCTCGTCCTGCTGGTAAAACTGTGTTTCACTGCTGGGTACTCTAGTACTGTACTGTAGTACTAGAATGAGGTACTTGTACTTCTCTGTGGGTACTTTTCCTTTTCTGTTAATTTGTACTTCTCCACTAATCCTTAAGGGGAATATTTCACTTTTTATCTGACCGTTACTTTAAAGATTCAGATTAATGATACAAAATATTATCAACATACATTTTGATGTATTATTATGAATAAAAGTAAACTTTATTGAGAATTCACAAAAAACAGCAGAATAAAAGTCTTTAAAATGAGTTAAAATATAATTGCACACTGTTGTAGTACTACTGAGTACTTCCTCCACTACTGCCTCCTTCACATGTTGAGCTGTCCACATACTTTTGTCCATATTTCCTAGTACTACAGTGATATAACTGCTATTATAACTAATACTACCGCAGTAATACTACAGTAATAGACCCGTTACTTATACTACTTGCAGTAATACTAAAATAATACTACTGTTACTAATACTACAGTAATACCACTATAGATAATACTTCTGCAGCGATATTACAGTAATAGTTAAATGTTAGTACTGCTAGTAATATTTATACTTCGAATCAGTCCTCAGTCACATGTTGAGCTGTCCACATACTTTCGTCCTTCTTTCTTGCAGTATTTAAATGTTGTTCTTGTTTCAGTTGTTTTATTTTTGTACAAATTCACAATGTGACTCTAAATAACGTGAGTTTACCTAAAAACTAAATAAAACCAGAGAATTCTACTTCCTGTTACGATGAAAGGTTTCTCTGGAGGATCAGAGACTTTCCTGCTGTTTCATGGTGCGTTCAATGACCCCTCTCCACAGTCGTACGTGTCCATGTTGAATGGTGTCCTGTGTGGTTGGACGTGTTTCTTCTCTGGTTGGATGTTTCACCATGTTTACAGAGTTTACAGAGTTGAATCTGAACTGTTTTATGTCTCAGAGAGAATCAGAGACGAGTCTGTAAATGTTTTTAAACGCTGCGTGTCCCTGAACTCATCAGACCTTCTGTGTTCATTTCTTCTGATGTACTTTATGACCTTTATGACCCAAACTCAGTCTGAGCTGAAAGAGTACAAGTACATGTAGTACCCTTTAACCAGTTAATGGACTGTGGTTTTACTTTGTCCTCAGAACGTGCAGCGGGTTCACGCCCTCTACCAAACCTTCCCAGAATGCCGAGCGGCGGAGGCTGACGTTCCCAGGAACCCGTACGGCCGAGACGCCGTCCTGCAGCCCGCAAGCCCCGCCCACCTGAGTGTGTGTCAGCGTCTGCGTAAGGTCATCCAGGAACTGGTCGACACGGAGAAGTCCTACGTCAAGGTCAGTACTACTGTTAGAACTACTGAGTACTACTACTGAGTATTACTACTGTTAAACTACTGAGTATTACTACTGTTAAACTACTGAGTATTACTACTGTTAAACTACTGAGTATTACTACTGTTAAACTACTGAGTACTACTACTTCAATACTGCGACTGTGATACTGTCGGTGTCTGAGTAAAGTCATCCAGTCACTGGTAATATGTCCTATAACTATATCTGTACTACTGAGTACTACAACTGCAACTAATACTACTGCAGTAGTACTACAGTGATACTACTGTAACTAATATTACTGAATACTACAGTAAAACTCCTGCAGCACTACTGCAACTAATACTACTGCAGTTGTGCTAAAGTAATACTTCTGCAACTATTACTACTTCAGTACTACTACTGCTACAACTTATACTACAACAGTAGTATTACAGTGATACCAGTGTAACTAATACTACTGCAGTAGTCCTACAGTAATACAACTGTAGTACTACTGTAACAAATACTACTTCTAATACTAAAGTTGCTTTTACTCTCCTTTCACCACAACTTTCATACTGCTGCTCTTACTGCGAGTACTATTTATTAATATTATTGAGACGGGAAACTGTGAACGGGAAATTGCCCATTTTGGGATAAATAAAGTTTTTCTAATCTAATCTAAAAGTATAATCAGTCCTAGTACTTATAAGAGTGATAGTAATACTATGATATTATTACTAGTACAGATTCATGTTGTGTAAAGCTGAACTTGTGTCTCCCTCAGGATCTGGTCCGTCTGTTTGAGGTCTACCTGACTCCGCTGCAGAAGGAGACCTTCCTTAGTAAAGAAGAGGTACAAATACATAAACACCTGATGACGAGGCGTTCAGGTTCATGTTGTTGTTGTTGTCGTCTCTGACCGCGGCGTCTCTCCCTCAGATGGAGGCGTTGTTCGGCAGCCTGCCCGAGATGTTGGACTTCCAGAGAGTTTTCCTTCAGACGCTGGAGGAGAGAATCGCTTCATGTCCAAACTTCAGCCTCCTGGAAACACCTGGGCAGTTCAAGGTAAACACTCACAGATACTTCACACGCCTTCAGATGTTCCAGGGGATTTAAATGAATTCATCATTTTAAAATCGTTTCTCTCTCTTGAAGCATCTCCTCTTCTCGCTGGGAGGATCCTTCCTCTACTACGCCGACCACTTCAAGCACTACAGCGGCTTCTGTGCCAACCACATCAAAGTCCAGAAGGTTCTGGAGAGAGGTGAGTGTCCTCCGTCACACTGCAGGAAAAACGTTACGTTATTTATTATGTTTGAAGAACGGTGAACAAAAGTGTCCATTTTCACAGCGAAGACAGACGGAGCCTTCAAGTACTTCTTAGAGACCCGGAACCCGACCAATCAGCACTCGTCGTCTCTGGAGTCGTACCTGATCAAACCTGTTCAGAGAGTCCTGAAGTATCCACTGCTGCTGAGAGAGCTGGTGTCTCTGACCGACCCAGAGAGCCCCGAACACACACACCTGACAGGTACAACACACACCTGACAGGTACAACACACACACCTGACAGGTACACAACACACACACCTGACAGGTACAACACACACACACACACCTGACAGGTACAACACACACACCTGACAGGTACACAACACACACACACACCTGACAGGTACAACACACACACCTGACAGGTACACACACACACCTGACAGGTACAACAGACACACACACCTGACAGGTACAACACACACCTGACAGGTACAACACACACCTGACAGGTACAACACACACACAATAACCTGTAATAACTCATTAATAACTCATTAATAACTCATTGATAACTCAGTAATAACTCATTAATAACTCATTGATAACTCATTAGATAACTCATTAATAACTCATTAATAACTCATTAATAACTCATTGATAACTCAGTAATAACTCATCAATAACTCATTAGTAACTCATTAGTAACTCAGTAATAAACGGTTTCTCCCTGCTGACTGTACTTCCCCTCCCGTCCTCTCAGAGGCGCTCAGAGCGATGGAGAAGGTGGCGTCTCACATCAACGAGATGCAGAAGATCTACGAGGACTTCGGCTGCGTGTTCGACCAGCTGGCTGCAGAGAACAGTTCACCTGACAGACAGGTACGCACACCTCATCACCTCATCACACGCTGATGGACGGCCTCCGTCTCTCTTCGGTTGGACCTCATTGAGTCATTTGTCTCCGCCCTGCAGGTGACGGAGATCTCCATGGGGGAGTTCCTGGTCCACTCGTCGGTGGTCTGGTTGAACCCGCTGCCCAGTCTGGGCCGGCTGAGGAAAGAACCAGAGCTCACTCTGTTCGGTGGGTCCCGACTCTGATGGTCCTCTTAGTGACGAGGACCGACTTGATGAGAGTCCCGTTGAGTTTCATCTTGTTGAGTTTCATCCTGTTGAGTTTCATCTTGTTGAGTTTCATCTTGTTGAGTTTCATCTTGTTGAGTTTCATCTTGTTGAGTTTCATCCTGTTGTGTTTCCTCAGTGTTCAAACGGGCCGTCATCCTGGTGTACCGAGAAAACGGCAAGCTGAAGAAGAGGATGGTGAGTGTCCGCCCTTCATCCTCTCTGCTTGTTTGAGGAGATAAGAACACGTTTCACTCATTAAGTATCGTCTCTATGATATAGACCTCCTTCCTTCTCGACAGCCGTTGACTTCACTTCATTAATGTAGAAATCCACTTTATTTGTTTCGTTCAAATAGTGTTATGATTAAATTATTAATCAAAAGGCTTCAGAGATGGATTCAAGTCCTGATTCTCTGATCACGGAGATCTCATATATGGAATATGGAACCAATTTTAAAAAAAATTTAAGGATTAACAAAAAGGATTTAATGAGATTTAATGATGATTAATTAATTAATTTCATGAGTCTCATTCAAGTCTGCTGGGAGATCAGAGTGTTGTCAACAGGAGAGGATTTATGTTCAATAAGTTAATAACAGACGAATGTTGGACTGTAGTTTTCAGTTTTTCTTTGCCTGAACGCGTCGTCATTATTATTCTATATTGTAATGTTCATGTTGTAAATGTATTTTGTTTCACGTGTTTGTTTGTTCTCTGACGTTTGTTTATGTGTTGAACAGACCGCCTCCCGCTCACCTGACCCGGACCCCTTCAGGTTCCGCTGGTTAATCCCAGTGTCGGCGGTTCAGGTCAGACCGGCCAACGTCACAGGTCAGTGACCAATCACACGCCCTCGGTGCTGTGAGTCCTTTCTGTGTGGTGTCCAGCAGGTGGCGCCGTGCTGCATTCACAGACACACCTGCCCTGTGTTTTTCAGGCTCAGAGGACCGGTGTGTGTGGGAGCTGGTTCACAGCCGGTCGGAGGTGGAGGGACGACCGGAGACGGTGTTTCAACTCTGCAGCAGGTAGATGATCAATCACTTTGATCAGAGCCAGGATCATTATTTTAGTTTATTTTTTCAAGTGGTTAGATGGAAAATGATCTTAATATGATTTATTAAAAAATATGTCATCACAGCTCCTTGGGATTTATTATTAATGATCTAAGATAAACTAATTTAATTGTAGTAAAATCATTTTGTGTATGTTTGTGTGTGTGTTCTTGTACTTCTATCTTTGTGAGGACCATTAAAAATTCGGTTCACACCAAACACGAAGCACACTTTCGCGTCAGGTTACTCGTGGGAGTTTGATAGTGGCGTTAATTTGTGTTTATCTGTCGTAATTTGCACGAGACGTTCCGGAGAGGAGAGGGGGCTTTACCGACGTTTCATCAGGCAAACTAACCAACGTCCTGTCTGGGTTGAAACATCATCTGGAGGAGTATTCATTGTATCTAGCAATCAACATCTAGTCTGGGATTTCTACAGCTGAATGAACACATAATTAACTATTTAGCTGTGATTTAAATACAATAGACGGATTAAAAGGATTCTGAAATAACTAAATAATGATGCAGATTTGTAAAAAGTCTGAATTCATGTTTTGTTAGTTCTCCCCACAAGACGACAAGCAAATTACTTTTAAAATGCTTGTTTTCTGAATTGGTGCTAGGCTATGCTAACATGGTAGCTGCTCCATCGACACTTAAAATAACGTCATATAGGAGAGTCTTTAACTACACAGCGACGAGAGTTGAAATCATTTTTCGTATTCAAAGAATCTGAAGAGGTCGTCTTGGACTCTCTCGCTATGTCGTGATATTTTCTAATGGATGATAAGAACGAGTGTTGTTTGTGTTCCAGTGGTTTGGAGACGAAGGCCAGCGTGCTTCGAGCTCTGCGCTCCCTCCTCAGAGACCGAGCGCCCGCCGGCTCCCTGAGGAGGACCAGGCTGTCGTCGGCAGAGAGGAGCAGCTCCTGGAGGAGGAGGCAGCAGAGGAGGACTCCTCCTCACCGGGCGGACGACGGCCTCAGCTCCCTCCGGGGGGAAACCTGCTCAGAGCCTCTGCTGCCCAGCCACTCCGCCTCCGACACCGCGGGGAAGAGGACCAGACTCTGCTCCCTGACCGGGGAGCTGGAGGCCCAGCTGCAGAGGCTGAACGTCACTGAGGAGGAGGAGGAGGAGGCGCAGCGAGGAGCGAGCGACCGGAGGAGCCAGGGGAAGAGGCGGAGCTCCAGTCTGCGACGAGGTCCTGGAGGAGAAGTGCTGGAGCTCGGCAGTCAGCTGGAGAGAGACTTCAGTGTCCAGAGCATGACCTCCATGATCAACGAGGACTGTTTCTACGACAGCGTGCTGGGGAGACAGGCGGCTGCTCCCACGCTGCACGGCTAGCATGCTAACGTGCTACTGGACCTGACCTGATAGGGTTTCTGTCCTCCACCACCAGGAAGTTCTCGTATGATGAACTTAAACACTGCTGACTGACGAGAACAAGCTCTCATCTCCACAAGATCACAAACGTCTGGAAGAAAGAATCTGGGTTTTAACGACGAGTGGATACGAGTTCCATTTTTCAATAAGAGGAAGTCTAATCAGATCAAAACTACGTTGTGAAAGGGTTTTCTTTAATCGATGTCTTTAATCGATGAAACAACAGAAATAACTCGGCGCTGAATAATTTAACAATGAATTTTACATCAGAACATAATTAAAGCCACTGTGACACAGAACACAGATTCTAAGAATGAAGTCCTAGTAGAAACAATGAATACCAACATCATTTTGAAATGAAAGTTATAATATTATAGAAACAAATATTTTTAAGACAGTTTGTCATGAGAAATGTTGAATACAGTGACACTTGAGTTCCGTCTTCATTTATTTTTAACACATAGTCTTGAATACGACCTTTTCTACCTAAATTAAATCTGTATTCTTGTAAAATAAAAAAGTTTAGATCATTTTTGAAAAATCAGGAGCCTTATGCCGTGTTCACACCAAAAGCGTTGCAAATTTTCCGCACGTTCAGTTTACATGTAAAGTCAATGCACAGACGCGGATAACCGCGAGGAGACGCGAACTCGAGCCTTGCGTCGCGAATGAGGCGAAATTGCGAAATGCGCCTCATCACTTCATTCGTCATAATTCATGTGACGCTGTGTTGCGACAGCCAATCAGCGTTGAGATTCTCCTCCTGTCACTCTGTCATCAATCCGAGCTCCGTTCACAAAACAAGCTTTTATAAAGTGATGTCCTTGTCGTCCTGCAGAGAGAACTAACAAAACATGAATTCTGACTTTTTACAAACAACCATCATTGTGTTGTTATTTCGGCGTCCCTGTTTGTACATTTATTATAATTAAATCCATTTTTTTTTCTCACAGTGGCTTTAATAATAACATTAATAATAATAATCATAATAATAAACTCCAGAAGTTTCCTTTTTCCACCATGTTTCAGGGAGAAAGCTTCACATTTCTGGACAAAACAGGAGCGGTGGGCTTTGTTTTTGGGCCGTCGGACAAATTAACCTCCAAAACATTTTCAGGAAATATGGGACCATTTTTTTTACCTTTTTAAGGAATCCCAAAAAGGATTTAATGAGATTTAATGATGAAGAACGATGATGGAATATTTTGATTCCTGTCACAAGAAAAGCCGTTGTAGTTTGTCGGGAAGCTTCTTTGTATTTTTGAAATCAAACTGGATTCAACAGATTAACAAAACCAAAGTTTCAATATCATCAAATGACCTCAAGAACTTAAAAACACCAAAAACCTGGAGCTCAGGGCTTTTTTTTTTACTTTTACTTGACTACATTTCCTCCAGTTTTGATTTCAGGAAGCTCCTTGTTTTATGGATTATCTAACAATTGAAATCCATGAGTCTCATTCAAGTCTGCTGGGAGATCAGAGTGTTCTCGACAGAAGAGGATATATGTTCAAGAAGTCAATAACAGACGAATGTTGGACTCTTGTTTTCAGTATTTCTTTGCACTCAGCTGCCTGAACGCGTCGTCATTATTTTTTTATTTTAATGTTCATGTTGTAAATGTATTTCTTGTACAGTTTGTTTCTCAGTTGTAGTTTTCTGTTCAACAGATTATTTCTTGACAAAAGCAGTTTGGAGTAAATTGTGTGGAGCTGCTGGATCGCGTCACAGCCTTGGTTGACTTATTTATACGTTTAGTTTTGAGGCTGAAACACAATGAGAAGCCTGTGTTTTTATTGTAAACAAACATAACTCAAGTTATTTTTATTAACTGTTAAAGTATTTGGCTATTTATTTTCTTAAATATTTGTGTACATCTTTTTAACGACTTAATGCTGTTAAAGTTCAATAAATCAGTATTTAATAATTATTTGATTTAAGATCATTTTTTTGTGTTCCAACTTAAAACACTACAGTCCAGGTTGAAAAAATAAAAACAAGCATGAGATTATAATATTCTTTGCGTCATGTTCATAAATCTGTGTTGGACACATCTGTATTCTATATATATATATATATATATATATATATATATACAGCGGATAAAATAAGTATTGAACACATCACCATTTTTCTCAGTAAATATATTTACATAAAATGTAAATCTGCTGCCATCTAGCAGGATGATGAAGATGAAACGAGGGTGGACATTTCAGCAAGACAATGATCCCAAACACACAGCCAAGGAAACTCTCCATTGGTTTCAGAGAAAGAAAATAAAGCTGCTAGAATGGCCCAGCCAATCACCTGACCTGAATCCAATAGAAACTCTATGGAAAGAACTAAAGATCAGAGTTCATAGAAGAGGCCCACGGAACCTTCAAGATCTGAAGACTGTTTGTGTGGAAAAATGGGCCAAAATCACACCTGAGCAATGCATGCCACTAGTTTCTCCATACAGGAGGCGTCTTGAAGCTGTCATTACCAACAAAGGCTTCTGTACCAAGTATTAAATACATTTCAGTAAGCGTGTTCAATACTTTTTCCCTGTGTCATTCCATTTGATTACACATAACTTAATTTCTGAACTTATTTGTTTGGTTTTCTTTGTATGTATGGATTACTTGGGTTGTTACCGACATCTGGAGAAAATTTCATGTCAATAGCACCTTTAGAAATATATTTACTGAGAAAAATGGTGACGTGTTCGATACTTATTTTACCCGCTGTATATATATATACATATATGTGTTTTTATATATATATATATATATATATATATATATATATATATATATATATATATATATATATATATATATATATATATGTGTATATATATTTATACACACACACTCATATATACACGTAAAATACGTAAAATACTGTAAAATGTCAAATTTATTGGAGAAATCTCACTGATAACACAAAATACAACAACATTAAGTCTAAGACTAAAACCTTCTGGTCTCCGTATAATAATCTGAATATCAGGCTGTAAAATGAACAAATCAATAATCTGAGTCGCAATGTGTAAAGACTGTAAAGATGTAAACACTGTGTGTGTGTGTGTGTGTGTGTGTGTGTGTGTGTGTGTGTGTGTGTGTGTGTGTGTGTGTGTGTGTGTGTGTGTGTGTGTGTGTGTGTGTGTGTGTGTGTGTGTTCAGCTGAGATAAAGCGGTTCATTTATATTCCTGTCTGTGTGCTGATTGATGGTTGATGGAGCCTCGGGGGGGAGACGGTGTGTGTGTGTGTGTGTGTGTGTGTGTGTGTGTGTGTGTGTGTGTGTGTGTGCGTGTGTGTGTGTGGTGGTGTGTGATTCTACCAGATGGTTTGATTCAGATGGTTTGATTCGGTTCCAAACTATTATCAGCGTTAATGTGGGGGTCAAAGATCAAACTGTCTGCTTTAATGTGAAGCTAATCTCAGCCGTATTGAATGAGACGTTCAGAATGTGGAGAAATGACTTCATCTGTTAAAACAAAACCTCCTTCTTCTTCTTCTTCTTCTTCTTCTTCTTCTTCTTCTTCTTCTTCTTCTTCTTTTGTTTTGTTTACAAATTTTTGTAAAAAAGTATGAAGTAGAAACATCACATTTAGTTTTCTTTGTTTATTCAAATTGTTTTTATTAAGTTTTCAGATAATAAGATATCAAATAGATGTGATTATGACATAATAAATCATATAAAACACTCCTACAAAAGAATAAACCATTCAAAAAAATGAAATATCGCCAATAACAAACAAACAAAAGATTAATCAAAACACGAACAAAAAACTTTATAATCAAACAAAGGAAAAACAAAACATTTAAAGTTTAACAAAGAACAAACAAAATATCACAGATTAAACCAAAAATAATTAGAACAGAAAACAACATATAATTAAACGAAAGAATAATTAAACATTAATAGTCTAAAAGCAATAAATTAAAATTAAAACAATTTCAAAGCCTATTAAAAAAGAACAAAAAAATTTAACCGTTTTTTTTTTTTACAAAACAAAAATTTGAAAAAGTAACGAACAAAGAATAAACAAAATAATTAAGAATCTGTTTTCTAAAAAACATTATATGATTTAACAAAATCCAACTAACAAGTGTTTTCCAAAAAAAACATAAAAAAAGATTAAATTACACAAATAGGCCTCACAAAGCCTAACTCTAACCCTAACCCTAACAAACCAAAAAGAAAGAAAACAATTTAACTAAAATAATAAAAGATTAAAAACTACAACAAAATGAAAATGAAAAAAAACGAACAAGAAATTAAAGATCAAACAAAGAATTAAACGTTTAAAGAAAATAAAACTAACAATATTTTTCCAAACAAAAAACATCAAAAAGATGAAATGACACAAATAAGCAAAAAAGAAAGAAAAATGTGACTTAATAAAGCTATTAAAAGATTAAAAAACATAAAACTAACACATTTCTTTACAAAAAATGGAAATGAAACAAAAAACAATAATAATCAAACGTACAAAAAATAAAAAGATTAAATAAATACAACTTAAACATTCTTATAGAAAAAATGATGAAAATGACAAAAAATTAATTAACAAATTAAACAATATATTTTTTTAAAACAATCATTAAAACAAGCACCAAATCAAATCTTCTCTTTTTCTCTATTATTATTATAAATACAGAAATAAATCAGAATAAAGAAGCAGAGAAGTCTGAAACAAGAGAACCGCTGCAGTAAAACAGCAGAATGATGATATATTAATAATATATTAATAATGTATTAATAATCTAAATGTTTGTCCTCTGCAGCAGCAGGACGTGGGTTCCTTCAGACCGACGAGGCCTTCAGGCGTCTCAAACCTCCAGAGTCCGGTCCTAATAGACCGCCGCCTCGTTTCCCATCAGCTACCAGGAGCAGCTGGGTGTTAACACGAGCTGCTCCGTATGTGGGACAAACGTCTGAACAACAGGAGTTATTATACACAAGGTTTAAAGGGACACGCCGCAGAGAAAAGAGCTGAAATGATCTGTTTTATATTGATTATCATTTCTAATCAATTATCAATCAACAATCCCAAACAGCTTCTCAAATATCTGCAGACTCGTGAACATTTTCCTCCATTTATTCTCCATTTATAAACAATTAATCCCAATTTAATAAACAGGATACGTGATAATGAAATGAATTGTCGATCATTATTTAAATCGATTCCTTTCTTCCAATATTATAATTAATGTCTTTTTAAAAGTGTCATTTATTCTTTTTGTCAGGATGTCAAGGACAAAAAAACAAATGACAGTAAATGTCTCATGTTAATGTGCTTATTGTAAAATATGTAAAAAATGTATTGTAAAATGTTACTGATGACAAAATATTTAAATACAAGGAGAAAAAAAGCTGCTGAGAATGTGACGAACTCATCCAGACCTCAAGACACATGGTGATAATTCAAATGTTTTGTGTAACATTTAAATTAATTTGACAAAGGCTTCTGTGACCTTTTTTTAAAAAGTGAAAGTGCAGAGTGTGTTTTATTCCAAACATATTATTTGTATATGTTAAATATGATAAGAAGCAGAAGCTGTAACATCAACACAAAATTAAAACATTGCTTCTTATCATTTATTATCTTGCAGAAAAACCTCATTTTTAAGTAAGTAAATATATTTTCTGGTTTCTTGTTTATTGTGTTCTATGTAGTTTTTCTTGTTTTGGAGAAAATAACTTTTAACAATGAGCAATCAATAAACTGATGCATTTGAAAATGCGTAAATTAATATTCTTTTCTTTAAAAAATCAGAGCTCCATCTGAATAAAGCAGCTTTTAAATGCTAATTTAATTAATCAATTTACTTTTGTTCCTCTCAGAGTATCAGTGTATTAAAAGATTAGAATCAAACGGTCTGTGATCGCTCTGGTGCACTGCAGACATTTTATTATGATGTGTAAGTGAACCAATTATTCCTTCATCTTGATACGAGGTTCCCAACCCGAGGTTCAGGGCCCCCACGGGGACCCCTGATGAATGTTAGAGGTCACCATATCATTAGAGGCGTTTAGTTCTATGTCGTCACATTAAATGTTGCTTTGACTTCTTCAGGCCTTTGTGTGTAAAATAACTTTGTAATAGCTGCTTTATGTCTCGTTGTCGTGTAAACTTCATACAATAACGGTGCTGCTCCTCAGTACAACAGAACTCCTTTAGGAATCCGTCCCGTTAAAGCTGCAGAGACTCCGTCTGTGGTTCAGGAGGAGCTCATCGTTTGGTGGGAAACTTTGTCTGTACCGAGCTTTTATTTGTTGTTAGTGACTGAATGAACACGACAACATTAATCAGCGTGTTGAAGGTGGTGTTTTCCCACAGGGAGAGAAACGTGTGTTTACTGTGTGCAGTTTGGTGCAGGTCAGATAAGACTGGAGGATTATGGTAATAACAGGCTGACGGACCGAGCGGTGGGCGGTTATCACTGCGCTGCAGAGGGCGATCCTTCACACGGTCACATGACCGACGACACCTTGATTCACACTGCAGCCGGACGCAGAACAGCTCAGCGGGTTCTTATCACCGAAACCAGGTCCGAAACCACCACCCAGCTGGAGCACGTTGATTGTTTTAAAAGCACCAATGCTGCTGTCAGTCGACTGAGACGTGATATCATCAGGAACAATCACTAATGGGCTTCTACCTTCACGCTCAATATCATTTGGTTTTTTTCTTGCGCTCGTAAAAACTCTTTTTGTGTTTTCTCTCAAAGCTGGACGACAGAAAAACCAAATGTAACCGGTGTCGTGCAAAGGAAAACACTCAGAAACAGGTGACGGCTGCGTTTTTCTGCTCAAAGGCGACAAAGAGGAGCGTTTTCTGCGGCGTTTGAGTGGCTCCGTCGTACCCCGCCATCAACTCATCAGATAAGAAACGCTGCTCTGCGGCTCCTTCAGCAGAGCCGGTGACCTTCAGGTTAGAAACCCCCCAAAAAACTGGTTTTGGTGAGTTTTGTTCGTACAAAAGGTTTCTTCCGTTCAGAGCGAACTCGCAACGAAGAAAAAAAACCAAACAAAAGAAAGGACGCCTGGTGCTTCTTTTTCCAGGACGCAGAATGGGATGAACCTGTATTTAGTGTTTCCAAGGAGACGGCGGGCGGAGGCTGTTAAAACCCAACACATCCTGTGTTTTCATTCACACGGCGTCGCTCTGCTTCGTCCTCAGGAATCACTTCAGGAGACGCTGCCGGAGACACAACACAGGTAAGAGCCCGGCGTCACGCTGTAACTGAGCTGGTGCTGCAGATGTTTGAGATCAGGGTCCAGTGAGGACCTTCTCTCTGACGGAGCTCCTGGTTTCTCCTGCAGAGAGGAGAACCCGAGGGACTGCGGCTTTAAATGGACATAATTGAGTGTCAATGATCACCACATCAGCTGCAGAGTAACTCATGCAGCCACTCAGCGAGCTCACACATGCCCCCCCTTAAAAAAGAAATAAATATATAATAAAAAAACGCATTCCCATCAGCAGCCTCAGCTGTGTGTCCGTCACGCTCCCACGCTCACTTCGATTCTCATTTCTCCTCTGGTTGCAGCTCGCTGGAGCCCAGCGGAGGAATTATCTGCTGTCAGGACCTGACGGAGGGCCGGCGGCGGCGGTGGGGGGGATTTGGGGGGAGTAAGGAGCCATGCTGTCCACCGCCGTTCAGATCCTGGCGTTCGCCCTGGCGCTCCTGGGCGTCCTCGGCACCACCGTGGCCACCCTGCTGCCCAACTGGAAGGTGAGCGTCACCGCCTGGTCCTCCATCATGACCCCCATCTCTCAGATGCAGGGTCTGTGGATGGACTGCGTCTGGTACAGCTCCGGCGTCTTCAGCTGCACCGTGAAGAACTCGGTGCTGTTGCTGCCGGCGTACCTGCAGACCACGCGGGCCGCCATGGTTCTGTCCTGCCTGGTGGCGTCGTTCGGGCTCTGCCTCGCCGCCCTGGGGCTTAAATGTACCCGCTGGGGGGCAGCCACCGGGCGAAGGGGCACACAGCCATCGCGGCGGGGGTGCTTCATCCTGGCCAGCTTCCTGTGCCTCGTCCCGGCGTCCTGGTACACCAACGAGGTCATCACCGCCTTCCTGACCACGGACCTGCCGGACAGCAGCAAGTACCAGCCGGGTGGAGCTCTGTGCGTGACCTTCCTGTCGGCCGGCTTCCTCCTGGCTGGAGGCGTCATCTTCTGTCTGTCCTGTCCGGGGAAGAGAACCGGACGGCCGGACTACCCGTCCCCCGATGATCCTGACCGAGCAGCGCCGCACAGAGGAGATCAGCGGAGGCGGGAGCTGCAGACGGAGCGCGTTCCGCCCAAAAACAGGCCAAACAAGACGGTTCGGCTGCAGATGGACAAAGTGAAGCAGCAGAAACCTCCAGAAGCTGAGCGGAACCAGAAGCTCCACCCGTCTCCCTCCAAACCCCCTCCGAAGGACATCAAGGACAGCTACAGCCTGCAGGAGTACGTTTAGTCCGCAACGGACGGGACGGGGAATGTGGAGCTTTTCAGGCGAGGCTCACCCAGTGAGGGGGGGGGGGGGTAATTACCAAATGTTGGACAGATTGTGGATTCAGCCGAACGGAACACAGAGAACAGGACCTCTGTGAGGAAAAGAGCTTTAAAAACTGCACAGCCAACAAACTCTGTAAATCCTTTAAAAAAAACTGCAGCAGCTTCCTCAAACCAAAGGACTGAAAAAAAAAAGAGCTGATTATTTAAAAAAAAGAGAGAACTTTGGTTAAACATTAAAAAGCATCTTTCTCCATCATAGTCTGCCTTCTGAAACAGAGCCGACCCAAAGCATTCTGGGGCTTTGAGCAGGATTAAACCCAAACTAATAAAAAGAAACAAAACAAAACATGCATCGTAGAGATTTAATTTATGAAAGAAATTACAGAAAAGCACAAAAAATGGGTTTTATCGTAAGTACGTTTTAAAGTCTTCTGTAACACCTGATGTAATCCGTGTTCATTTAACAAAAATGATCGATGCATCATTTCCAAAATTCACAAAATGTTTTTATTTCACGAAATATTCTTTGTCAATTCATATTTGTTGGCGTTTGGACTTTAAAAATGTTTTTACGGTCTGTTCTATCACCTGACACAAGTAAAGTGAGGAAACAGCGACTAAACATTCATAAAACAGTAATATAGACTCAGAAAATGATCAGGTAACGATGCAGTTTACATATTTTAAGAACTGCTGATTTATTAAATAAGAGTTCTACTCCCCAGATTTAACAGCAGATCTCTTAATATTTAAAAAGTCAGTTTATTCAGGTAATAAACATTCTCAATGATCGTTTTCTGACACGTCTGAAGTACCGTAAATCCGTAACATTCATCATTTATGACGTCACACTTAGATTAAAGTATGTTTATTGGATTATTTTACAGCCAGGAGAAAACCAATTAAAGTATCATAAAACTATCAGAGAAAATGATCACTAAAACATTTACTGATATTAAACTAAAATCAAAACGGAGTCCTGCTGATTAAACTTTACTAAAACAAACAAATAATGACTTTAAACAAACTACAAATTTGAGTAAAAGACTAAAACTGAATTTTAAATTCTTGTAAAAATTAGCACTGTTATGAAGCGGAGCGTTTTAAAATCAATATGTTTCATATTTAACTGGATTTGTTGCAGCTTGAATCTTTCAAACATCACATGTTCTGTAGAGGTCTCTTTATGGTAAGTACACAAACAAAAACACAGAAACATTAGACATTAAAACTTTAAACTAATTTTGTTCATCCAAAATTTGATCTTTTACAACCAACAAAGGTTATTTTAAGTGAGTCTAAGTAAAGAAGTCATACAAAGGACAACAAACATAATAACACAGAATAATAATCATTTATGTCACAAAGAAAAACTCGATAATACAGAAGTAAAGTTTCTTCCTTTCAAAAAATACTCTGGAAAATTCTTAAGTGTATCTTGAATTATGTCAAAAGTGTTTTTGTTCTGCTTTGGGCCGGCTCTGAGAATCTCTCTGCTTTAGGCGTCTGCAGCTTAAACGTAGTGAGAGACTAAAAACACAGAAAGTCCAGATCCAAAGCGCCAACGCAGCGACGGCCAGTCCGTCTTTTCTCAGCAGTTCTGGGGGCGGGGGGGCAGAATGGAGAGAGGTAATGATGCTCTTTGCTTTCCCATTATCCTCTCACCACGGTTGGATGCACACAGCACACAGCACACACACACACACACACACACACACACACACACACACACACACACACACACACACACACACACACACACACACACACACACACACACACACACACACACACACACACACACACACACACACACACACACACACACACACACACACACACACACACACACACACACACACACACACACACACACACACACACACACACACACACACACACACACACACACACACACACACACACACACACACACACACACACACACACACACACACACACACACACACACACACACTCTCCACCAGCCTCCCTCGGCTGTATGTCACCCACAGCTCTGATGGCGTCAATGGGCGGTCCTCTAACCTGTGAGGTGAGCTGTCAATCAAACCTGCCAACTCTGAGCTGAACGCCCACGCTGCCTCTCAGGAAAACCTGCAAAAAAAAAGAGAGAAAATAGTGGATTCGTCAGCGTCGCTGTCGGTGAAGCATTCAAGCATTCATGCAGCTGGAAAACACGTTTTTTAACTCAAAGCATGAGGCAAGAAGAAAACAAAGACCAGAATCTGCTCTGGATTCCAAGCTCACCCCTACGTGGTTTGAAAAACATGCTTTTTATTTGGTGGACGGACTACTGGACCGTTTTGATGATGAGTTATAAATCACTCTCAGAGGTCACAGAGGTCACAACGTTTTCTCATCCCGAAGACGGAGCACTTGAATGTTTTTCATTTTAATTTGACTTGTTTATTTTTATCACAACGTGTTGTAATCTGTTTATCTACAGCTCACACGTGTTTATTCTTATTTGTTTCCTCTCCACGTCATGTCAGGTTATGTTCTCCTGAACTAAGTTACAAAAGTAAATCATTTCAAGTCGTAGATGTGGGACACATTTGGCTCAAAAGAGACTCCACAAAGAGAGCTTAAAAACAACCTTTAACAGGTTAACAGCTCCTGCTAAAGAAACAAAAAATAACTAACAAGGGCTACACAGGTGAACAATGTCTTACAAGTATATATTGATTGAATCAAAACAAATAGACTGAGTTCATTTTGGGAGTTTGAGGGATTAACAAGCAAATTCCTGGATGCTATTTATTTATTTAATTCAGAATAAACTCCATATTAATGTCATTACCTCACTGAGCAATAATAAAAAGGAAAATACTTTAAATGGGTGAGGATGTATCGTCTTTGAACTACACAAGCGTTTTCTTTTCAAAATTAATTTAAAAAAATCTGAATGTAATTGATCCAAAACCAGCAGAAGAGTCTGGATTCACATTTCAGATAAAAAAATGATCACTGTGTTTATATTTTCTGTCAACAAATAAAACATGAACTGAAACCTTCACTGGGCTCCTGGTTTCATTTTTAAATCAAACAGGAGGATTTATCCAAAATGATGGTTTGAAAAAAAAAAAAAAATTCCGAAGGAGGCCATAAAGTTTACGTCTACGATCCCAGAGAAGAAGCTGCTGAGCATGCTCAGTGAGCATGTTTTCTTTTGCTGGTGTTAACAAACAGCAAACAATAGTAAAGCAACAATTTAGTTATTTTTATATTATACATACTTGATTTCTGGTGCCTGCTGACTACTACTGCTTGTGATATCTGAGTACATCACCGCACCCCAGCCACTACTCTGTGACCCGAATGTTTTGGATGGTGTGTTCGGCTAACATAACTAGCAGGGCACACACTGCTGAGTACTTCACCGCAACAGTTTGGTGAGTTTAATTTTGTTTTAAGTAAGTGTATGAAATGTATTTTTACAACGACCAAGAGTTGATTGCTTGTTTTTGAGTTTAGATAAAGTCTTTTACAACGCTTCATTGGTTGAGTACATCACTGGTTGTTAGTTGGCTCACTTTTATTGTTTTGTACGGTCTGTTAGGCCAATAGCTAACAGATAAGGAAACTATCAGTACACACTGCTGGGTACATCGTAGCATCTCAGCCCCTGCTACATGGGCAGACAGCTTGGTGAATTTAATTTTGTCTTTGTGAAGATTGCATGACACAATGCTTCATTGGTTGAGTACATCACTGGTTTGATTACTTTTGTTTTGTACGATCTGTTTGGATAACCGCTAACAGAACAAGAGATACACACACTGCTGAGTACATCACTGAAAAAATAAGTTGTGGAGGCAATACGTGAAAGGTGAAAAAATCATGTTAATTCTTTTCCACTTTGGGCTTGATGACACCAACGTTATTTTGTAGTTCTCACATTTTAGTGTTTTGTTCTTGCAGGTACTCTTCTCATCTAAACGTATGAGGTAAGGAATGTGTACAGGAGCACCACGCTACAGACTACGGTGTATTAATATGAGTCATTTATTGAGGTTGAGATGGATTATAGTTTAATGGTGCTCTCCACATTCTGTGGATCTAGATGTTGTGAATTTTAAATGAAGATGGGAATGGTCAGTGAAGAAGTGAGTATTCCCATGAATTTTATCCTCCCTGTGAATAACTACAATGCAGAGATGAATTAAAAAATGACACTGACGCTCTAATTGATAACCTCGCAAACTTTTAGCCTCTTAGGGCAAAAACTCTGGCCACCAAAGGAGTTGGTGAATAACTACGGTTGGTGAAAGGTTTATAATCTCTTGATTCCAGTACAACCAACCAGGTATGAAGTTTCTATAATCTTAGAACGATAATTACATTTTATATTTTTCCCTTTTTCCCTTTTGGGGATACAATAAACAAAATATGATCATTGTAATAACTTAATTAATTGTATTTTAAAAAGCGTATTGATATTGACTTTTGTCTGTTGAGTATGATTTGTTTTACTTAGATTAAAGTTGGATTAGATTGAAACAGAATTTTGTGCTGCTGTTTTTTTATTGATTTAATATTTGTTCTAATACAGTTTGGTTGAGTAACTGTTTATATTCTCCAGCCATGGGAGCACAACTCTCCAAACCAAAAGCATTACAAGAGCCTTCAGGAAACAGAAAAATGCAGTGTTACACAATGACTGTATTTTTGACAATCTTTTATCTTAACTGAATATGTGTCATGCATTTATCAGTTCTCAGAGAACTATGGGGGGAAATTAAGTAGGGGTGAGTGTTTCTGCACCTTCATGTGACCATTTTCAACAAATGTTTCACAGATGCATTTGTGGTGATGGACTTGTTTTTTTCTGTTTGTTTCCTTGATTCTTATTAACTACCCAGATGTTGTCTGATAACCTTTTAACCTATATACTGTAATGTGATGTTTCCCTCCCTGAGCAGAGACAAACAGAGCGCTCTGCAGTATGTAAAGGACTATGAACCTCAGACTGAAGGCCGGCAGCTCAGGATTCTTCTTCATGGACCGGTTGGAGCTGGAAAGTCCAGTTTCATCAACTCCGTTGAAAGTGTCTTAAGAGGCAGAATGTACACAAAGGCTCAGGTGGAAAACTCCTCTGGCCACAGTTTTACCAAAGAGGTATGAAGACATTTGATTGTGTTGATAGATAAAACATGTATAATTGTCACTGGTAGCAGTTTTAATAAATAATAATTGATTAATACCAATATATGTAAAGAATATTAATAATTAAATTATAATTTATAAAAGTATGATTGTGCTCAGCCATAAGCCGCCATTAGTTTAACCAACAAAATTTGAAATAAGCTTTAATTTTGGATGTCACCCAATTTTGGAAAAAAGGAACAACTTAAACATTTGAAATTAATCAATTAAATATTTTTAATTTGCTACAGAGTTCTTGTCATGGTGTACAGGAACCTATTATTTCATATACACACAGATCAAATGATCGAGTTATTTATAAATAAAATATTTATTAGACTAACTACATAACTGAACTACTAAACAGAAATAAATGAATAAAGGATCAAATAAACAACATGAATGAAAAGATTGAAGAATATGATGAAGAGTACAATGAATAATGATGAACCAAAATCAAATGAAAGTATTGCATGTGACCAGGTAGAATCAGTGACTCATATCATTATCATCGATTGATGTCTATCAATTAAATCCGTCGTTTGACGCTTATACCTAAAGTTTATCTTAAAAAAATGATGCACTGTTCAGCAGTTGAGAGTTTGAGAAGCACCAGGGAAGATTGTGAAGCACATTTATATAACTTTTAATTTAAATTGAATTGAGATATTTCTATCCTATTATCGTCCTATTTCAGGACGTCAGAATAACGATCTGCAAGAATTCCAGAGGGATCTTGTAAATTATTTCATTACACATTGCTTTCACTTTATAACCCCTGGAAACTTGCCTTAAAATCTTCAGTGTTTCTCAGCAACATTACATATGCATGACTGAATAAGCAGCTATTAAAGTATAAAATAAAAATAATGAACACCCAACAAGTCAGTTAATCTGCTTCTTTAGGACTGTTGGTGTGGTTTGTTCAGATGTAGATGATGAATATGTGGCATTGTCCCGCCCTGATCAAATCACTGAGGAGAGGTGAAAAAAGAATGTGAATGTGAATTAACTGAAACTGTTCTAGCTTCGTATAATAACAAGGAATTCATGCAAGAGTTTATCACAAATATGTTTCCAGTGCTTTTAATTCAACATACCGACCAGTGTTTACATCTTTACTTTGCATGATGTTTATGAATAACATTGTTTGTCTTGATTGTAATAGAAATCCAAAAGTTTCTGAAGATATCAAACATTTCAGGCTGCAGCCATGAAATCATCAAATCCTGTGTTATAATATTTCACCCTATGTAACCACCATGAAGCTTCAATAAACAGCTGAAAGACAATTAATCTGCTTTTGTCACCTTCAGCACGATGTGATTATCAATATTACCTTTAAAATGATTTTATATGTTTTACAGTTCACACATCAGGACATGTTGAGTTACGTCTGAAGTTCAAACTGTTGGGGTCAAAGTCTTTCTGGGAAAAACAACATTTCATATGTTTGACACAAAGTAGTACAGCTTGTTAAAAGAACACTTCTTCTCGTGCAACGTCTCCTCATACAACAGTTGGTATGATATGTTACGAAAAGTTATTCCTCATTTTTCTTGGTTTTATTACAAAAGCCAGCAACACAAGTCAATTTCTGCTTGTTACGTGTAAACAGTATTTTCAAAAGAATTTAGTTAGGTTTGGTAAAATATTGTTGTTTGAGTTTAAATAACTAGAGAAGCGATGTTAATACGTGCACATAAACCGTTGACCTCTCTGTCCACATGGGGAATGAACAGCGGTCTGTCTGGGTTGTCACGGTCCCAGGTCCACTGCAATATCCTCACCAAACACCATATCTTGATTGGGAGAACCTCATTAAATTCACTGATGTGTGTCTGCATTTTTAAAACATTACATGGTTTGGCCCCGCCTCCACTCTGTGATTTTATTAAACAAAGCAGCAGACGCACTAGATCTGCTTCAAGAGATGATTGTGTCATTCAACATAGGTCAAGCTCTTGTGGTATATTTTCAGGTCTTGCACAATACAGCGAAGGCCCCAAGTGTCTTTGTCTTATATAGGATACAGGAAGCAGATGTGCAGGATACCAGGGGCTGAAGGGTAGATGTGTAGAATGACGGAGCCACATACATTGTCTTGACTTCCGCCCAAATGTTGAATAACATGTACCCTATATAAGGAGGTGCGAGAGCCCGAAAGGCAGGGCTTTCAGATTCGACTCGAGACCTCCTGGGCGCTCTAGACGTCCGTCATGACATGTGTTGCTTGTTTGTAATAAACTTTATTATACCAGCAAGAACAGTGACTTTTCCGCGGAGCATCCTTCCTCATCACTTCAACAGCACTGTCGCATGAAAGATCTGGACACTCTTTTAGCAAATCTCCATTCTCTGTGAAGGCAGCACACTCGTGGAATGCTCTGCCATCACACATACGCACAAACAACACATACCAAACATTCAAACATGGCCTTAAGGAATGGCTTGTTGCCAATCAGGCGTGCAGGCATTGATGTACTGACTGTCCTGCCTGCTTGTTTGCCTATATGTGCATTTGTCTTGTTCTTTTTGGGTCTTAACGGCAGCTTGCATCCTTAGCGTTGCATCACTGCCATCTTCTGGAGTTAGTTAACTCCTACCTCGTCCGGAGTGCTATATTCTACTCATCAGACCTGCTGTATAGTTTCTGGTACATGACAATGATCACAAACACCGGTTGAGTGCTTCCCTATAATGTGGAGTGTTCTGTTCAGATTGCTGTGCCCTATTCTTATCCTTGTAGTGACCGTCTCCTGTTTTCTGTTTCCTCCCCTATTTCTCACAATACCAACGCTATTCTGAATTGAGTGTAAATGTCTTCCTCTTGTCTCCTGATCACAGTGCTGCTGCCACTCTTTATTGGTTTCCTTCCGTACAATGCTCTTTCCTTCTGATTTTGATAGATTTATTTGCGTATCAATGATCCCTTTGTTAACATCTTTTTTGGCTAGTTTGCCCACTCTTTCGTTTCCCAGCATGCCTATCTGAGCAGGAACCCAGATTAATGCAACCTCAGCACCTTGTTTCTTTATTCTTGCATGACTTGAAATGATTTCATAAGTTAAATCCTGGCGATTGCTATCTGTACCTGGCATGAGACTGTACAGAGCACAGAGTGAATCACTACAGGTTAACTCTTTGGTTGGTTTGTTTTGTTCTACCCATTCTAAAGCCATCAGGATGGCGTACAGCTCAACAGTGAATACACTAAGGCAGTTTGAGGTCCGTCTGTCAACCTCACCTCTGTAGCTAGGAACTGCTACTGCAGAAGCGGTGTGGCCTGTTATTGGATCCTTTGACCCATCTGTATAAACCTGAACAAAGTCTTTATATTTACATTCCACATACCCATAAAACTCACTCACCAGATCTGCACTTTTATTGTTTTCCTTAATTTGAAGTAGTTTCAAATCTACCACCAGAGTTCCTAGCGTCCACACAGGAGTTAAAGGCCATACTACCGTTGAGCAAAACTCCTTTTCATAAACTCCCAGCTCTCTCGCTGCTGCATCTCCTGTCCATCCAAAACCTTCCCAGCTGGCCTGTAGTAGTCTTTTGGTCGGATGACTATCTCCATGTCCCCTCAGACGTATCCAGTAGTTTACCAACAACTGTTTCCGACGCAGACACAGTGGCATTTCTCCTGCCTCAACTTGCAGTGTACACACTGGTGATGTTCTCACTGCTCCTAAACACACTCTCAAAGCCCCAGCCTGAATGGCATCCAGTCCTGCAAGCACAGATTCAGCTGCTGATCCATACGCCACACTCCCATAATCTAGCCTTGATCTAATTAGAGCTACATATATGTATTTCAGCGATGCAGCATCAGCTCCCCATCCCACTCCTGCAAGACATCTCATAACATTTATCATCCACATTTCTAATATGCTCTCTCCAAGTTAATCTCTGGTCCAAATACACTCCCAAAAAACGAAAAGTTTCAACTCTCTCCAGGTTATTACCATATCATTTCAGATTATTGCCTTCCCTGAGCTTCTCTTTTCTGCTGGCTATGAACTGTTTGAAGCCACTGTAGGATTATTAACATTATTAGTATTATCAACCCACACATGCTGATTCTTTACTTGACTGTACACTGAGTTCATCCCTTACCTCTTCCCACTTCAACCCTCTCATACCCAAGTGGTGCACTGCTGCTTTAACAATAACCTGGATCCTTTCAGTTTTAGATTGAATCTCAGATGTTGCATTTATCAGCCCTGCTATGAATGTTACCAGTTTCTTCTTCTCCCTCCATACCTTTCTCTGCTCTTGTTGTTTGTCTGCAGTTTGCTCTATATCATGTTCTCCACCCTTAATCGGCTTTTTCTGCTCAGCTTTCTTAACTGCTTCTGCATAAGAAACGTTCTCCTTCACTTTGATCTGCTGCACCTCCACCTCTCGTCTCAATACTTCACATCCCCAAAAGGCAACACTATGATGACCTCCACAGTTACAACACTTTAGTCTCACTCCCTCGCCACACTTCCCATACTCATGTTCCCCACCACACCTAGCACATCTTCTTTTTCCTTTGCACACCTTAGACAGTTAAAGCACCTCCTAGGCTTTGGTATGAATTCTCTTACATTGTATCTCATGAATCCATAGTATAGCTCCTGAGGGATAATCTTGGTGTCCAACTCAACTAAAATGGTTTGCGTCTCCATTTTCTTAACTCCCCTTGTCATTCTTTTAACATCTTTGACTGATTCATTCCGCATCCTCAAGTTCTCCACCAGTTCCTTCATGCCAACACTGTGAGGGTCTCCGGTAATCACCCCCTTGCAGCCACCAACCTTCTTCTCCCCCACTCTTCCTACTTCAGCAACTTTGATTTTTCCAACAAAACTCATTTTCTTTGCCTTCTCCGTCTGCGCTTCAGTATTACAGCCAATAAGCAGGTTTCCATCTCCCAAAACTCTCGCATATTTCACTTCTCCAACCTGCCCTCTAATGATTTTAGAGGATGGACTTTCTTTACTCCCCCCTCTCCTTCAAATCGTACCACAACATTAGGCAACCCAGCCGTCGGTCGATCCCCTACAAAACGTTCAATACTCAACCCTACTACTATTAAGTCCCATTGTCCTCACATCCAAAGTCAGTGTTGTTTAGTCAGATGAGTCAAAAACCGCTCAAATACAAGTTGTGTGTGTGTCTCTCTCTCTCTCTCTCTCTCTCTCTCTCTCTCTCTCTCTCTCTCTCTCTCTCTCTCTTCGTTTCCACAGGATCCGTAAACGCAACATCCAAATATTTCCTTCACTGGCGGATCGTGTTTCAGGTGAAAGTGAAAGTGAAAGTGTTTTCTGCTGGTATAAATATCTGTATAGTCACTGCGTGCTGAGGTATAAACTGCTCTGTTTAGTCTCTGGACTCACATTCTGCCTTTGACTTCGTCTTCAAGTTCAACAACAGGTATGAGTTTCTCTATGAAGACCGTTTACATGTTTAAACAGCACATTTTGTTCTTATAATTGTTGATTATAACCTTTTTTTACAGAATACAAGAATTATTGTAAAATAAACTGACAAGATTTCTCATGAAGTCATTTTGCATCAGTCACAAGTTAAAGTTCTAATTGGGTTTGATTTAGTTTCAGTTAAATCCTGTTTTTTGGTTAAACTCAGTAGTTCATCTAGTTGTTATGATTATGTCCTCTCAACCTCCAAAATCCGGCGTCGGGATTGAAAAGTATGTTTTCTTCACATTGCAAGCCTTTATCACAGCCAGACACAGTATAAATACTCCTCAGAACACAGTTATCACATAAATACTCAGTATAAATACTCAGAACACAGTATAAATACTCAGAACACAGTATAAATACTCAGAACACAGTATAGAGACCACAGTCTGTCATCATGCTGACCAGCCCCCCCATGTGGATATACTGTACATTTTTTTATTTGTATTCTTATTTTTTATTTTATTCTATTTTTATTTTTATTTTATTGTATAATATGTGTATTTATTATCTGTTTCTGTGTAGTTGAGCTGCTGCAACACTTGAATTTCCCCCATGGGGATCAATAGAGGAATATAATAGTAAATACACAGAACACAGTATAAATACTCAGAACACAGTATAAATACTCAGAACACAGTATAAATACTCAGTATAAATACTCAGAACACAGTATAAATACTCAGTATAAATACTCAGAACACAGTATAAATACTCAGTATAAATAGTCAGAACACAGTATAAATACAGAACACAGTATAAATACTCAGAACACAGTATAAATACACAGTATAAATACTCAGAACACAGTATAAATACTCAGTATAAATACTCAGAACACAGTATAAATACTCAGTATAAATACTCAGAACACAGTATAAATACTCAGAACACAGTATAAATACTCAGAACACAGTATGAATACTCAGAACACAGTATAAATACTCAGTATAAATACTCAGAACACAGTATAGAGTCTGTCATCATGCTGACCAGCCCCCAGTGGATATACTGTACATTTTTTTATTTGTATTCTTATTTTTTATTTTATTCTATTTTTATTTTTATTTTATTGTATAATATGTGTATTTATTATCTGTTTCTGTGTAGTTGAGCTGCTGCAACATAATTACCCCATGGGGATAAATAGAATATAATATAAATACACAGAACACAGTATAAATACACAGAACACAGTATAAATACTCAGAACACAGTATAAATACTCAGTATAAATACTCAGAACACAGTATAAATACTCAGTGCATGTCACAGGTGTACTTTAGGACTTTAATACAGTTGGACAGTTGGAATGAGCTTTATTCAGGATTGAACAAACAGAAAGAAACAGGAAACGAGCTGAGTCACGCAGAGAAGTCCAACCGGGAAAACAGCCAACAGCCACAGGAACAGACAGAGAGACCAGGAGGAGCAGAGGCTAGACTAGTGGTCATCATGAGTATTACTGCACTGATGATTACTGTGTCATTATTAATATTACTACAGTGATGATTACTGTGTCATTATTAATATTGTCAGTGATGATTATTATTAATATTGCAGTGATGATTATGATTACAGTGATGATTACTGTGTCATTATTAATATTACTGCACTGATGATTACTGTGTCATTATTAATATTACTACAGTGATGATTACTGTGTGTCATTATTAATATTACTACAGTGATGATTACTGTGTCATTATTAATATTCGTACAGTGATGATTACTGTGTGTCATTATTAATATTACTGTCAGTACAGTGATGATTACTGTGTGTCATTATTAATATTACTACAGTGATGATTACTGTGTCATTATTAATATTACTACAGTGATGATTACTGTGTCATTATTAATATTACTACAGTGATGATTACTGTGTGTCATTATTAATATTACTACAGTGATGATTACTGTGTGTCATTATTAATATTACTACAGTGATGATTACTACAGTGATGTGTCATTATTAATATTACTACAGTGATGATTATGATTACAGTGATGATTACTGTGTCATTATTAATATTACTACAGTGATGATTACTGTGTGTCATTATTAATATTAGTACAGTGATGATTACTGTGTGTCATTATTAATATTACTACAGTGATGATTACTGTGTGTCATTATTAATATTACTACAGTGATGATTACTGTGTGTCATTATTAATATTACTACAGTGATGATTACTGTGTCATTATTAATATTACTACAGTGATGATTACTGTGTGTCATTATTAATATTACTACAGTGATGATTACTGTGTGTCATTATTAATATTAGTACAGTGATGATTACTGTGTTATTATTAATATTACTACAGTGATGATTACTGTGTGTCATTATTAATATTACTACAGTGATGATTACTGTGTTATTATTAATATTACTACAGTGATCATGTGATCAGACGTCGCTTCAAGTGACGCTTCAGAGGAAAGGACGTCTCATTTCTCTTAAAACACATTTCCTCGTTTCCTCTCTCCTCGCATGGTTTCCTCGTTTCCTCTCTCCTCGCATGGTTTCCTCGTTTCCTCTCTCCTCGCATGGTTTCCTCGTTTCCTCTCTCCTCGCATGGTTTCCTCGTTTCCTCTCTCCTCGCATGGTTTCCTCGTTTCCTCTCTCCTCGCATGGTTTCCTTGGTTTCTTCCATGCATCCCTGGTGGGTGGGACTAAGACGCAAGAAAAAGATGCAAGTGAGGGAAACGAGGATACAATTAAGAGACTTTTTTCTTCTACATGTCATATTTAAAAATCAGCTCAACCAGGAAGACATGATTGTTTGTCCTGAGACCAGCAGGGTTTAGAATATGGCACGGTGAGCCTCCATTGAATATGGAGCTCCAGTCTGCTTCACAGTTCATTAAAATTTGATCTCGGTTTTTATGTGACTGCAGATATGGGAGGATCCTCCAGCTCACCCCCTCCACCCTCTCCATGTAAGATCATTTTTGTAAATCATTCATAAAAAGTTACACAAATGTTGTAGGATTGTTTCATTTCATATGAACATGTGTCCTTCTTGTCAGTTTTCAGTGACCCATGGAGGACAATAAACTGGGGGTGAGTGTGTCTCCGTCCTGAAAGTGAACTTAATTACTGAGGAGAGATCTCCAATTACCAAAGCATGCTCACTTAATACAATTCATACTCGAGAATTTCTAATTTGTGTGCAAAAATGAGTAATGTGTGCTCTCAAATGAGTAAATCATGCTCCTGAATTACTTATTTAGGTTCTGAATTAATCATTTGTGTGCACGTGTTAATGTTATATAATACTTCTGACATTTAAATTTGCCCCTCAGGTAAACAGTGTTGCTGTTGTTTGCACTCTCAGCACTGAGAGTCAAAATGCTCCCGATCCGATATTGAGCACCTTTAAGTGATGTCATAGATGACATAATGTTGTTTAGCTGCCAGAATCCAACCTATATCAAGTCCAAAATCAAACAAAACCAACATTCATGTTCAGTCAAATCCTTTGCTGCATTGGTATTGGTCAACTCCACTCATATATGTTACCAAACTAAATTCTAGTGGTATAAATTGAAGAATTAAAAACCTGAACAGTGTTTTAAAGTCACTCAGCACTGTGAGCCAAAGTGTCCTTACGGAGCTTACCGTAGCTGTATCACCTGCTGCTGAGACCGTTCAGTACCACAAACTGGTTTACTGGACTCAGCTGCTGCTAATACCAGCTCAGGTATATACTGGGGGACACACCTCCTGTAGCTGCTGAACTTCTGCATGTATGCCGATTCCAAAGAATGTGGCAGTGTTGTGATGATGTTGGTGGTAGTGTTTCAGAGCACCAGACTCCCTTCAAAGAACCTCTCATTTTACTGCTGAATTCATGATGCATCCAGCATTAATTCTTTCATTACATCATCACGAGTCATCTAGTAGTTGAGCATTGTTTCAGTTACTGTGAGGAACTTTCATTTTCTGTTGATTGTGTCGGTCTTTTGTCGGTCCTGTTGGCGGTCCCTGTGGACTAAAGTGGTAGTGTTTCAGAGCACCAGAGTCCCTTTAGAAAACCTCTCCTTTTACTGCAGCAGGGTCTGACAGTCTGACCCACTCAGTCCTGGTTCTGGTTCTCCCGTGCCTCCCTTCCCTCCAGGGTGTCCAGTAATACGTCCTGGGTCTCCAGCAGCGTGGTGTCGGTGACGGCTCCTAGAGAGGAGAAGCTCTGCTCCTGGAGGAGGAGGAGGAGGAGGAGGAGACGCTGCTGCTGCCAGGAGCTGAGCTCTCCTCCTCCCTCCAGAGCTCCGACTGCAGGTCGAAGGCTACAGTGAAGCCGGATCTGGGTCTGTCCATGGTGGACTGGTCTCTGCTGGATCTGGGTCTGTCCACGGTGGACTGGTCTGGATCTGTCTGTGGAGTCTGAGCTGAAGGAGTTTCTGGTGAACCTGCATGATTTCATCAGGTTTCACCAGAATCCGACCCGGTGGCTCCGATAACGAGCTTTAAGAATAACTTTATAGAAACAGAACATCTTCTCTCTGATGGTCTGGTTTACTGATGGAGGCCTATAGAGGATCAGGACTAAACAGAGACTGGTTCAGGACCAGTTAAAAGTTCCTCACAGTGACTTTAAGTAAAACACAAATTGCCACCTTCACCTCTATAGCAGCACATTCTGTTAGTTTGTCCTCTTGTGGTCTGAAACATCCAAAACTGAAACAAAATCAAACTTGGAAGTTTGATATATTTAGAGGTAATACATACAAATCAAAAAGAAAAGAAAGAAAGGCACAAAAAATAGTTTGAGACATTGAATTTATTTTGCGTGTCTCACAGAAACATCCTGAGTAATTCACATTTGCTGTGTGGTTGTTGTTAAAGTCTTATGTAATGCATGTTTCCCTCTCTGAGCAGAGACAAACAGAGCGCTCTGCAGTATGTAAAGGACTATGAACCTCGGACTGAAGGCCGGCAGCTCAGGATTCTTCTTCATGGACCGGTTGGAGCTGGAAAGTCCAGTTTCATCAACTCCGTTGAAAGTGTCTTAAGAGGCAGAATGTGCACCAAGGCTTTGGCGGACAATTCCTCTGGCCACAGTTTTACCAAAGAGGTATGAAGACATTTTGATTGTGTTGATAGATAAAACATGTAGTATTGTCGCTGGTAGCAGTTTTAATAAATAATAATTGATTAATACTAATAATTAAATTATAATTTATAAAAGTATGATTGTGCTCAGCCTACGCCATAAGCCACCATTAGTTTAACCAACAAAATTTGAAATAAGCTTTAATTTTGGATGTCACCCAATTTTGGAAAAAAGGAACAACTTAAACATTTGAAATTAATCAATTAAATATTTTTAATTTGCTACAGAGTTCTTGTCATGGTGTACAGGAACCTATTATTTCATATACACACAGATCAAATGATGGAGTTCTTTATAAATAAAATATTTATTTGACTAACTACATAACTAAACTACTAAATCAAATCAAATTTTATTTATACATCGCCTTTCGTGCAAAATTACAATACAATGAAAATACAACAATACTGTGAAAATAAACGGTAGAGAGAAATAATAATATAGAAAGAGCAGCAACAGAGTAACATTCTTATACATAAAATGTATAAAACCAGTATAAACCAATAAACGTATAAAACCAGTAGTAGCACAGTAATACTGATAACAATGGATTAAGAAAATGCTAAACTAAAAAGGTATGTCTTAAGATTTCTCTTAAAAGTGTTTATAGACTGTGATGCCCTCAGCTCCTCTGGCAGGCTGTTCCAGAGGCGAGGACCATAGACACTACATGCTGCCTCACCGTAGTGCTTAGTCCTCACCCAGGGAACAGCTAAAAGGCCAGTGCCAGAGGACCGGAGGGATCTAGAGGGAGTATGCGTTAAAAGCATGTCTGACAAGTATTCAGTGATTTGAACACCAATAAAAGGATCTTAAAATCTATTCTAAAACTGACAGGCAACCAATGGAGGGACTTTAAGACAGGTGAGATGTGTGCTCTCCTTCTGGTCTTGATAAGCACACGTGCCGCTGCATTCTGAATTATCTGTAGCTTATTTATAGCTTTCTTAGGTAGACCAGAAAGGAGAGCATTGCAGTAATCAAGCCTGCTAGTGATAAAAGCATGCATAAGTCTCTCAGTATCTGCCTGGGAGAGAAACGGTTGCACTTTAGCAATATTTCGCAGGTGATAAAATGCTGTTCTAGTGAGATTATTAATGTGAGGTTCAAATCAGGGTCTAAAAGCACGCCTATATATATTTTTATTTTATTTTTTGCTAGGGGCTTGGCATTTTGTGCCAGGGATTTTAAGTTGGTGCACAGTATCTCTCTCTGGGCCTTTGCACCAATAATTAAAACCTCAGTCTTATCTTTATTCAACTGCAAGAAATGATGTGACATCCATGAGTTGATATGATCAATGCATTTAACCAGTTTATCAATAGGGCTGGTGTCATTGGGTGATAAAGAGATGTATAGTTGTGTATCATCAGCATAGCTATGAAAATGAATCCTGTGTTTTCTGATGATATTTCCCAATGGCAGCATATAGAGACTATACAATACAGGTCCCAGAATAGAGCCTTGAGGGACCCCACATGTTATGTTAGTGTTAGCCGAGGAGTGGTCACCAAGGGTGACAGATAAGTCCTGAACCAATCTGGAACTGATCCAGAGAGGCCAACACACTTCTGTAGTCTGTTTATAAGAAGGTCATGATCTACTGTATCAAAAGCAGTGCTCAAGTCTAAAAGTATTAAGATTGATCATTTCTTATCATCCATATTCATTCTTAGGTCATTTACAACTTTGACTAGCGCTGTCTCAGTGCTATGGTGAGCACGAAGGCCAGATTGAAACTTCTCGAATGTACAGCTAAAATTTAGGTAATCGTTTAGCTGTTTAAATACTAATTTCTCAAGAATTTTACTTAAAAAGGGAAGATTTGAACTTGGCCTGAAATTGTTTAACACTAAAGGATCGAGGTTAGTTTTCTTTAGGAGAGGTTTCACAATAGCAGTTTTCAGTGCCAGGGGGGAATACCAGTCAGCAGGGAGTGATTAACAATCGCCAGTACATCATCCTCTAGACAAT